>NC_069499.1:1534801611-1535014111 GCF_027579735.1 Bombina bombina
TACCTGCTCTAATAAAGAACAAACATACAGCATGTGATCTGTACACATTATAACTACTTGCTCTAATAAAGCACACACATACAGCATGTGATCTGTACACATTATGCCTACCTGCTCTAATAAAGCACACACATACACCATGTGATCTGTACACATTATAGCTACCTGCTCTAATGAAGCACACGCATACAGCAAGTGATCTGCACACATTATACCTACCTGCTCTAATGAAGCACACACATACAGCATGTAATCTGTACATATTATACCTACCTGCTCTAATAAAGCACACACATACAGCATGTGATCTGTACACATTATACCTACCTGCTCTGATAAAGCACACACATACATCATGTGATCTGCACAAATTATACCTACCTGCTCTAATAAAGCACACACATACACCATGTGATCTGCACACATTATACCTACCTGCTCTGATAAAGCACACACATACATCATGTGATCTGCACAAATTATACCTACCTGCTCTAATAAAGCACACACATACAGCATGTGATCTGCACACATTATACCTACCTGCTCTAATAGAGCACACACATACAGCATGTGATCTGCACACATTATACCTACCTGCTCTAATTAAGCACACACATACAACATGTGATCTGCACACATTATACCTACCTGCTCTAATAGAGCACACACATACAGCATGTGATTTGTACACATTATACCTACCTGCTCTAATAAAGCACACACATACAGCATGTGACCTGCACACATTATACCTACCTGATTTAATAAAGCACACACATACAGCATGGGATCTGCACACATTACACCTACCTGCTCTAATAAAGCACAAACATACAGCATGTGATCTGTACACATTATACCTACCTGCTCTAATAAAGCACACACATACAGCATGTGATCTGCACACATTATACCTACCTGCTCTAATAAAGCACACACATACAGCATGTGATCTGCACACATTATACCTACCTGCTCTAATAAAGCACAAACATACAGCATCTGATCTGTACACATTATACCTACTTGCTCTAATAAAGCACACACATACAGCAAGTGATCTGCACACATTATACCTACTTGCTCTAATAAAGCACACACATACAGCATGTGATCTGCACACATTATACCTACCTGCTCTAATAAAGCACACACATACAGCAAGTGATCTGCACAATTTATACCTACCTGCTCTAATAAAGCACACACATACAGCATGTGATTTGCACACATTATACCTACCTGCTCTAATAGAGCACACACATACAGCATGTGATCTGCACACATTATACCTACCTACTCTAATAAAGCACAAACATACAGCATCTGATCTGTACACATTACACCTACTTGCTCTAATAAAGCACACACATACAGCAAGTGATCTGCACACATTATACCTACCTGCTCTAATAAAGCACACATATACAGCATGTGATCTGCACACATTATACCTACCTGCTCTAATAAAGCACAAACATACATCATGTGATCTGCACACATTATACCTACCTGCTCTAATAGAGCACAAACATACATCATGTGATCTGCACACATTATACCTACCTGCTCTAATAAAGCACACACATACAGCATGTGATCTGCACACATTATACCTACCTGCTCTAATAAAGCACACACATACAGCATGTGATCTGTACACATTATGCCTACCTGCTCTAATAAAGCACACACATACAGCATGTGATCTGCACACATTATACCTACCTGCTCTAATAAAGCACACACATACAGCATGTGATCTGCAAACATTATACCTACCTGCTCTAATAAAGCACACACATACATCATGTGATCTGCACACATTATACCTACCTGCTCTAATAAAGCACACACATACAGCATGTGATCTGCACACATTATACCTACCTGCTCTAATAGAGCACACACATATAGCATGTGGTCTGTACACATTATACCTACCTTCTCTAATAAAGCACACAGCATGTGATCTGTGCACATTATAATTCTTGCTCTAATAAAGCACACACATAAAACATGTGATCTGCACACATTATACCTACCTGCTCTAATAAAGCACACACATACAGCATGTGATCTGCACACATTATACCTACCTGCTCTAATAAAGCACACACATACAGCATGTGATCTGCACACATTATACCTACCTGCTCTAATAAAGCACACACACACAGCATGTGATCTGCACACATTATACCTACCTGCTCTAATAAAGCACACACATACAGCATGTGATCTGTACACATTATACCTACCTGCTCTAATGAAGAACACTCATACAGCATGTGATCTGCACACATTGGGGTCGATCCGATAAAAATCGTCGCCCGCAAAAGTCGACGATGCCAATATTTGCGCGGGTTTGGTATCACATATACGGCGTAACCTAGAAGTTACACGCGTATATTTCTGCCGTCGCCCGTAGTTTTTTGGGCCATAGGCAGGTATACCAAACCAGCGCAGTTTGGTATCCAATATACAGCGTAAGGACTTACGTGGCGAAAATGGAGAAATCTTACTCCATTTTCACCTCGCCATAAAAAGCAGCCGTAAGAAGCCTTACGCTGAGTATTGGAGCCCCGTAACTCTCTAAACTAGCTGCTAAATAAAACCTAACACCTAACGCATGCGCAATGTCTATCTAGCTGTCAACCGCGATCTGCTAAATAAAACCTAACACCTAACGCATGCGCAATGTCTATCTCCCTGTCAACCGCGATCCCCCGCCGCAATCCCTAATAAAATATTTAACCCCTAAACCGCCGCCATCTACATAAACTAACCCCCTACCGTGAGCCCCTAAAACCGCCGCCATCTACCTTATCTATCCCCTAATCTGACCCCTTACACCGCCGCCACCTATATAAAAATTATTAACCCCTAATCGAATCCCCCTATACCGCCGCCAGCTATATTAATATTATTAACCCCTAATCTAATCCCAATAAAATAATTATCTCTATTACCAGCCCTTAAAAGGGCCTTTTGCGGGGCTTTGCCCCAAAGTAAACAGCTCTTTTGCCCTATAACCTGCCCTCCCTACACCGCCGCCACCTATATTAATAGTATTAACCCCTAATGTAAGCCCCTTACACCGCCGCCATCTATATTAAAATTATTAACCCCTAATTTAATCTACCTACCCCGCCGCCAGCAATATTATCTATATTAACCCTAAGTATATTATAGTAAATATAATTATTATATTATATATATTAACTATATTAACCCTAATTATATTAGGGTTAATATAGTTACTATAGTATTTATATTAACTATATTAACTCTATCTAACCCTAACACCCCTAACTAAATTCTTATTAAATAAATCTAATTCATATTATAAACTAAAATATTCATATTAAAATCTAAATACTTACCTATAAAATAAACCCTAAGATAGCTACAATATAATTAATAATTACATTGTAGCTATGTTAGGGTTTATATTTATTTTACAGGTAAATTGTTAATTATTTTAACTAGGTATAATAGCTATTAAATAATTATGAACTATTTAATAGCTACCTAGTTAAAATAATTACCCAATTACCTGTAAAATAAATCCTAACCTAAGTTACAAATACACCTACACTATCAATAAATTAAATAAACTACAAATATCTATCTAAAAATACAATTAAATAAACTAAACTAACTTACAAAAAAAAAAACACTAAATTACAAAAAATAAAAAAAAGATTGCAAGATTTTTAAGCTAATTACACCTATTCTAAGCCACCTAATAAAATAATAAAGCCCCCCAAAATAAAAAAATTTCCCTACCCTATTCTAAATTAAAAAAAAAGTTCAAAGCTCTTTTACCTTACCAGCCCTTAAAAGGGCCTTTTGTGGGGGCATGCCCCAAAGAAAACTGCTCTTTTGCCTGAAAAAAAAAACACAATACCACCCCCCAACATTACAACCCACCACCCACATACCCCTAATCTAACACAAACCCCCCTTAAATAAACCTAACACTACCCCCCTGAAGATCTCCCTACCTTATCTTCATCACGCCGGGCCCAACTCCTCATCCGATCCAGACGATGTCTATCCAAGCGGTAAAGAGGAAATCTTCATCCCGGCGATGTTTTTATCCAAGCGGCAGCAAAGTCTTCTTCCATCCGCCAGCATCTTCCATCAAGCGGCATCTTCAATCTTCTCTCCACCAACGCGGAGCATCCATCCCGGCCGACGACTGAACGACGAATGAAGTACCTTTAAATGACGTCATCCAAGATGGCGTCCGTCAAATTCCGATCGGCTGATAGGATTCTATCAGCCAATCGGAATTAAGGTAGAAAAATCTGATTGGCTGATTGACTCAGCCAATCAGATTCAAGTTCAATCCGATTGGCTGAACCAATCAGCCAATCAGATTGAGCTCGCGTTCTATTGGCTGTTCCGATCAGCCAATTATACCTACCTGCTCTAATAGAGCACACATATATAGCATGTGATCTGCACACATTATACCTACCTGCTCTAATAAAGCACAAACATACAGCATGTGATCTGTACACATTATACCTACCTGCTCTAATAAAGCACAAACATACAGCATGTGACCTGCACACATTATACCTACCTGCTCTAATAGAGCACACACATACAGCATGTGATCTGCACACATTATACATACCTGTCCAATAAAGCACACACATACAGCATGTGACCTGCACACATTATACCTACCTGCTCTAATAGAGCACACACATACAGCATGTGACCTGCACACATTATACCTACCTGCTCTAATAAAGCACACACATACAGCATGTGATCTGTACACATTATACCTACCTGCTCTAATAAAGCACACACATACAGCATGTGATCTGTACACATTATACCTACCTGTTCTAATAGAGCACACACATACAGCATGTGATTTGTACACATTATACCTACTTGCTCTAATAAAGCACACACATACAGCATGTGACCTGCACACATTATACCTACCTGCTCTAATAGAGCACACACATACAGCATGTGACCTGCACACATTATACCTACCTGCTCTAATAAAGCACACACATACAGCATGTGATCTATACACATTATACCTACCTGCTCTAATAAAGCACACACATACAGCATGTGATCTGTACACATTATACCTACCTGTTCTAATAGAGCACACACATACAGCATGTGATTTGTACACATTATACCTACTTGCTCTAATAAAGCACACACATACAGCATGGGATCTGCACACATTATACCTACTTGCTCTAATAAAGCACACACATACAGCATGTGGTATGTACACATTATACCTACTTGCTCTAATAAAGCACACACATACAGCATGTGATCTGCACACATTATACCTACCTGCTCTAATAGAGCACACACATACACCATGTGATCTGTACACATTATACCTACTTGCTCTAATAAAGCACACACATACAGCAAGTGATCTGCACACATTATACCTACCTGTTCTAATAGAGCACACACATACAGCATGTGATCTGCACACATTATACCTACCTGCTCTAATAAAGCACACACATACAGCATGTGATCTGCACACATTATACCTACCTGCTCTAATAAAGCACACACATACAGCATGTGACCTGCACACATTATACCTACCTGCTCTAATAAAGCACACACACACAGCATGTGACCTGCACACATTATACCTACCTGCTCTAATAAAGCACACACATACAGCATGTGACCTGCACACATTATACCTACCTGCTCTAATAAAGCACACACATACAGCATGTGACCTGCACACATTATGCCTACCTGCTCCAATAGAGCACACACATACAGCATGTGATCTGTACACATTATACCTACCTGCCCTAATAAAGCACACACATACAGCATGTGACCTGCACACATTATACCTACCTGCTCTAATAAAGCACACACATACAGCATGTGATCTGCACACATTATACCTACCTGCTCTAATAAAGCACACACATACAGCATGTGATCTGTACACATTATACCTACCTGCTCTAATAAAGCACACACATACAGCATGTGATCTGCACACATTATACCTACCTGCTCTAATAAAGCACACACATACAGCATGTGACCTGCACACATTGTACCTACCTGCTCTAATAAAGCACACACATACAGCATGTGATCTGCACACATTATACCTACCTGCTCTAATAAAGCACACACATACAGCATGTGATCTGCACACATTATACCTACCTGCTCTAATAAAGCACACACACAGAATGTGATCTGCACACATTATACCTACCTGCTCTAATAAAGCACACACATACAGCATGTGATCTGTACACATTATACCTACCTGCTCTAATAGAGCACACACATACATCATGTGATCTGTACACATTATACCTACCTGCTCTAATAAAGCACACACATACAGCATGTGATCTGCACACATTATACCTACCGGTTCTGATAAAGCACAAACATACAGCATGTGATCTGTACACATTATACCTACCTGCTCTGATAAAGCACACACATACATCATGTGATCTGTACACATTATACCTACCTGTTCTGATAAAGCACAAACATACAGCATGTGGTCTGTACACATTATACCTACCTGCTCTAATAAAGCACACACATACAGCATGTGATCTGTACACATTATACCTACCTGCTCTAATAAAGCACACACATACAGCATGTGATCTGTACACATTATACCTACTTGCTCTAATAAAGCACACACATACAGCATGTGATCTGTACACATTATACCTACCTGCTCTAATAAAGCACACACATACAGCATGTGATCTGTACACATTATACCTACCTGCTCTAATAAAGCACAAACATACATGTGATATACACACATTATACCTACCTGCTCTAATAGAGCACACACATACAGCATGTGATCTGCACACATTATACCTACCTGCTCTAATAAAGCACACACATACAGCATGTGATCTGCACACATTATACCTACCTGCTCTAATAAAGCACACACATACAGCATGTGATCTGCACACATTATACCTACCTGCTCTAATAAAGCACACACATACTGCATGTGATATGCACACATTATACCTACCTGCTCTGATAAAGCACACATAAACAGCATGTGATCTGCACACATTATACCTACCTGCTCTAATAAAGCACACACATACAGCATGTGATCTGCAATCATTATACCTACCTGCTCTAATAAAGCACACACATACAGCATGTGATCTGTACACATTATACCTACTTGCTCTGATAAAGCACAAACATACATGTGATATGCACACATTATACCTACCTGCTCTAATAAAGCACACACATACAGCATGTGATCTGCACACATTATACCTACCTGCTCTAATAAAGCACACACATACAACATGTGATCTGCACACATTATACCTACCTGCTCTGATAAAGCACAAACATACATGTGATATGCACACATTATACCTACCTGCTCTGATAAAGCACACACATACATGTGATATGCACACATTATACCTACCTGCTCTAATAAAGCACACACATACAGCATGTGATCTGCACACATTATACCTACCTGCTCTAATTAAGCACACACATACAACATGTGATCTGCACACATTATACCTACCTGCTCTGATAAAGCACAAACATACATGTGATATGCACACATTATACCTACCTGCTCTAATAAAGCACACACACAGCATGTGATCTGCACACATTATGCCTACCTGCTCTAATAAAGCACACACATATAGCATGTGGTCTGTACACATTATACCTACCTGCTCTTATAAAGCACACACATACACCATGGGATGTGATCTGCACACATTATACCTACCTGCTCTGATAAAGCACAAACATACATGTGATATGCACACATTATACCTACCTGCTCTGATAAAGCACACACATACATCATGTGATCTGCACACATTATACCTACCTGCTCTAATAAAGCACACACATACAGCATGTGATCTGCACACATTATACCTACCTGCTCTAATAAAGCACACACATACAGCATGTGATCTGCACACATTATACCTACCTGCTCAAATAAAGCACAAACATACAGCATGTGATCTGTACACAGTATACCTACCAGATCTGATAAAGCACACACATACATCATTTGATCTGCACACATTATACCTACCTGCTCTAAAACACACACATACAGCATGTGATCTGCACACATTATACCTACCTGCTCTAATAAAGCACTCACATACACCATGTGATCTGCCAACATTATGCCTACCTGCTCTAATAAAGCACACGCATACAGCAAGTGATCTGCACACATTATACCTACCTGCTCTAATAAAGCACACACATACAGCATGTGATCTGCATACATTATACCTACCTGCTCTAATAAAGCACACACATACAGCAAGTGATCTGCACACATTATACCTACCTGCTCTACTAAAGCACACACATACAGCATGTGATCTGCACACATTATACCTACCTGCTCTAATAAAGCACACACATACAGCATGTGATCTTTACACATTATACCTACCTGCTCTAATAGAGCACACACATATAGCATGTGATCTGAACACATTATACCTACCTGCTCTAATAAAGCACAGACATACA
Organism: Bombina bombina; assembly: GCF_027579735.1. NCBI lineage: Eukaryota > Metazoa > Chordata > Amphibia > Anura > Bombinatoridae > Bombina > Bombina bombina. Next base: position 1,534,810,213 of record NC_069499.1, read on the forward strand.
GCATGTGATCTGTACACATTATACCTACCTGCTCTAATAAAGCACACACATACAGCATGTGATCTGTACACATTATACCTACCTGCTCTAATAAAGCACACACATACAGCATGTGATCTGCACACATTATACCTACTTGCTCTAATAAAGCACACACATACAGCATGTGATATGCACACATTATACCTACTTGCTCTAATAAAGCACACACATACAGCAAGTGATCTGCACACATTATACCTACCTGCTCTAATAAAGCACACACATACAGCATGTGATCTGCACACATTATACCTACCTGCTCTAATAAAGCACACATATACAGCATGTGATTTGCACACATTATACCTACCTGCTCTAATAGAGCACACACATACAACATGTGATCTGCACACATTATACCTACCTGCTCTAATAAAGCACACACATACAGCATGTGATCTGTACACATTATACCTACCTGCTCTAATGAAGCACACACATACAGCATGTGATCTGTACACATTATACCTACCTGCTCTAATAAAGCACACACATACAGCATGTGATCTGCACACATTATGCCTACCTGCTCTAATAAAGCACACACACAGCATGTGACCTGCACACATTATACCTACCTGCTCTAATAAAGCACAAACATACAGCATGTGATCTGCATACATTATACCTACCTGCTCTAATAGAGCACACACATACAGCATGTGTTTTGAACACATTATACCTACCTGCTCTAATAAAGCACACACATACAGCATGTGATCTGCACACATTATACCTACCTGCTCTAATAAAGCACACAAATACAGCATGTGATCTGCACACATTATACCTACCTGCTCTAATAAAGCACACATATACAGCATGTGATTTGCACACATTATACCTACCTGCTCTAATAGAGCACACACATACAACATGTGATCTGCACACATTATACCTACTTGCTCTAATAAAGCACACACATACAGCATGTGATCTGTACACATTATACCTACCTGCTCTAATGAAGCACACACATACAGCATGTGATCTGTACACATTATACCTACCTGCTCTAATAAATCACACACATACAGCATGTGATCTGCACACATTATGCCTACCTGCTCTAATAAAGCACACACACAGCATGTGACCTGCACACTTTATACCTACCTGATTTAATAAAGCACACACATACAGCATGTGATCTGCACACATTATACCTACCTGCTCTAATAAAGCACACACATACAGCATGTGATCTGCACACATTATACCTACCTGCTCTAATAAAGCACAAACATACAGCATGTGATCTGCACACATTATACCTACCTGCTCTAATAAAGCACACACATACAACATGTGATCTGCATACATTATACCTACCTGCTCTAATAGAGCACACACATACAGCATGTGATTTGTACACATTATACCTACCTGCTCTAATGAAGCACACGCATACAGCAAGTGATCTGCATACATTATACCTACCTGCTCTAATAAAGCACACACATACATCATGTGATCTGCACACATTATACCTACCTGCTCTAATAAAGCACACACATACATCATGTGATCTGCACACATTATGCCTACCTGCTCTAATAAAGCACACACATACAGCATGTGATCTGCACACATTATCCCTACCTGCTCTAATAAAGCACACACATACATCATGTGATCTGCACACATTATACCTACCTGCTCTAATTAAGCACACACATACAACATGTGATCTGCACACATTATACCTACCTGCTCTGATAAAGCACAAACATACAGCATGTGATCTGCACACATTATACCTACCTGCTCTGATAAAGCACAAACATACATGTGATATGCACACATTATACCTACCTGCTCTGATAAAGCACAAATATACATGTGATATGCACACATTATACCTACCTGCTCTAATAAAGCACACACACAGCATGTGATCTGCACACATTATGCCTACCTGCTCTAATAGAGCACACACATATAGCATGTGGTCTGTACACATTATACCTACCTGCTCTTATAAAGCACACACATACAGCATGTGATCTGCACACATTATACCTACCTGCTCTGATAAAGCACAAACAGACATGTGATATGCACACATTATACCTACCTGCTATGATAAAGCACACACATACATCATGTGATCTGCACACATTATACCTACCTGCTCTAATAAAGCACACACATACATCATGTGATCTGCACACATTATACCTACCTGCTCTAATAAAGCACACACATACAGCATGTGATCTGCACACATTATACCTACCTGCTCTAATAAAGCACACACATACAGCATGTGATCTGCACACATTATACCTACCTGCTCTAATAAAGCACAAACATACAGCATGTGATCTGTACACATTATACCTACCTGCTCTAAAACACACACATACAGCATGTGACCTGCACACATTATACCTACCTGCTCTAATAAAGCACACACATACAGCATGTGATCTGTACACATTATACCTACCTGCTCTAATAAAGCACACACATACATCATGTGATCTGCACACATTATACCTACCTGCTCTAATAAAGCACACGCATACAGCAAGTGATCTGCACACATTATACCTACCTGCTCTAATAAAGCACACACATACAGCATGTGATCTGCATACATTGGGGTCGATCCGATAAAAATCGTCGCCCGCAAAAGCCGGCGACGCCAATATTTGCGCGGGTTTGGTATCCTATATACGGCGTAACCTAGAAGTTACGCGCGTATATTTCTGCCGTCGCCCGTAGTTTTTTGGGCCATAGGCAGGTATACCAAACCCGCGCAGTTTGGTATCCAATATGCAGCGTAAGGACTTACGTGGCGAAAATGGAGAAAACTTACTCCATTTTCACCTCGCCACTAAAAGCAGCCGTAAGAAGCCTTACGCTGACTATTGGAGCCCCGTAACTCCCTAAACTGGCAGCTAAAATAAACCTAACACCTAACGCATGCGCAATGTCTATCTCCCTGTCAACCGCGATCTGCTAAAATAAACCTAACACCTAACGCATGCGCAATGTCTATTTTCCTGTCAACCGCGATCTGCTAAAATAAACCTAACACCTAACGCATGCGCAATGTCTATCTACCTGTCAACTGCGATCCCCCCCCCCCCCGAAATCCCTAATAAAGTTATTAACCCCTAAACCGCCGCTCCCGGACCCCGCCGCCATCTACATAAACTAACCCCCTACTGTGAGCCCCTAAAACCGCCGCCATCTACCTTATCTATCCCCTAATTAGAACCCCTTACACCACTGTCATCTACCTTATCTATCCCCTAATCTGACCCCTTACACCGCCGCCACCTATATAAAAATTATTAACCCCTAATCTAATCCCCCTATACCGCCGCCAACTATATTAATATTATTAACCCCTAATGTAAGCCCCTTACACCGCCGCCATCTCTATTAAAATGATTAACCCCTAATTTAATCTACCTACCCCGCCGCCAGCTATATTATCTATGTTAACCCTAAGTATATTATAGTTAATATAGGTATTACATTATATATATTAACTATATTAACCCTAATTATATTAGGGTTAATATAGTTAATATAGTTACTATAGTATTTATATTAACTATATTAACTCTATCTAACCCTAACACCCCTAACTAAATTTATATTAAATTAATCTAATTCATTTAGAAACTAAAATATTCCTATTTAAATCTAAATACTTACCTATAAAATAAACCCTAAGATAGCTACAATATAATTAATAATTACATTGTAGCTATGTTAGGGTTAATATTTATTTTACAGGTAAATTGTTAATTATTTTAACTAGGTATAATAGCTATTAAATAGTTATTAACTATTTAATATCTACCTAGTTAAAATAATTACCCAATTACCTGTAAAATAAATCCTAACCTAAGTTACAAATACACCTACACTATCACCTACACTGATCGGAACAGCCAATAGAATGCGAGCTCAATCTGATTGGCTGATTGGATCAGCCAATCGGATTGAACTTGAATCTGATTGGCTGATTCAATCAGCCAATCAGATTTTTTTAACTTAATTCCGATTGGCTGATAGAATCATATCAGCCAATCGGAATTCGGCGGACGCCATCTTGGATGACGTCATTTAAAGGTACCTCATTCCAAGTTCAGTAGTCGGCCGGGATGGATGCTCCGCAGCGGCGGAGCGAAGAAAGAAGATTGAAGATGCCGCCGGAAGAATGAAGACTTTGCTGCCGCTTGGAGGAAGACGTCGCCGGAGGAAGAATTCTTCTTTGCCGCTTGGAGGAAGACATCGCCGGAGGAAGAATTCTTCTTTGCCGCTTGGAGGAAGACATCGCCCGGATCGGATCAGGAGTTCGGCCCGGTGTGGTGAAGACAAGGTAGGGAGATCTTCAGGTGGGTAGTGTTAGGCTTTTTTAAGGGGGGTTTGGGTGGTTTTAGAATAGGGGTATGTGGGTGGTGGGTTGTAATGGGAGGGGGGTATTGTATTTGTATGCAAAAGAGCTGAATTCTTTGGGGCATGCCCCACAAAAGGCCCTTTTAAGGGCTGGTAAGGTAAAGAGCTTTGAAATTTGTTTAATTTAGAATAGGGCAGGGAATTTTTTTTATTTTGGGGGTTTATTATTTTATTAGGGGGCTTAGAATAGGTGTAATTAGCTTAAAAATCTTGTAATCTTTTTTTATTTTTTGTAATTTAGTGTTTTTTTTTTTTTGTAATTTAGTTTAGTTAATTTAATTGTATTTTTAGATAGATGTTTGTAGTTTATTTAATTTATTGATAGTGTAGGTGTATTTGTAACTTAGGTTAGGATTTATTTTACAGGTAATTGGGTAATTATTTTAACTAGGTAGATATTAAATAGTTAATAACTATTTAATAGCTATTATACCTAGTTAAAATAATTAACAATTTACCTGTAAAATAAATATTAACCCTAACATAGCTACAATGTAATTATTAATTATATTGTAGCTATCTTAGGGTTTATTTTATAGGTAAGTATTTAGATTTAAATAGGAATATTTTAGTTTATAAATGAATAAGATTAATTTAATATAAATTTAGTTAGGGGTGTTAGGGTTAGATAGAGTTAATATAGTTAATATAAATACTATAGTAACTATATTAACTATATTAACCCTAATATAATTAGGGTTAATATAGTTAATATATATAATGTAATACCTATATTAACTATAATATACTTAGGGTTAACATAGATAATATAGCTGGCGGCGGGGTAGGTAGATTAAATTAGGGGTTAATCATTTTAATAGAGATGGCGGCGGTGTAAGGGGCTTACATTGGGGGTTAATAATTTTAATATAGATGGCGGCGGTGTTAGGGGCTAACTTTAGGGGGTTATAGATATAATATAGCTGGCGGCGGGGTACGGGAGCGGCAGTTTAGGGGTTAATAACTTTATTAGGTTGCGGCGGGGTACGGGAGCGGCGGTTTAGGGGTTAATTGCTTTTTTATTGTTAGGATAGTGAGGGGGGATAGCGGATAGAGGGATAGACGTGTCGGGCTATGTTAGGGAGGCGTGTTAGACTTGTCGGGCTATGTTAGGGAGGCGTGTTAGACAGTGCGGGTGTTTTAGACTTTAGTCAGGTTTTATAGGCGCCGGCAGTTTCTAACGTGCCGCAAGTCACTGGCGACGCCAGAAATTTGTACTTACGCAGATTTCTGGACATCGCTGGTTTGTCAGACTTACGGCACGTTAGCATCTGACGGCGACTTATATGGGATAGCTCGAGTTGCGAGCTAAAACTGCGGGCGACGCCGGTTCCCTCGCTTGCGCCGCAAACTGCGATCTATATCGGATCGCGCCCATTATACCTACCTGCTCTAATAAAGCACACACATACAGCAAGTGATCTGCACACATTATACCTACCTGCTCTACTAAAGCACACACATACAGCATGTGATCTGCACACGTTATAACTACCTGCTCTAATAAAGCACACATATACAGCATGTGATTTGCACACATTATACCTACCTGCTCTAATAGAGCACACACATACAACATGTGATCTGCACACATTATACCTACCTGCTCTAATAAAGCACACACATACAGCATGTGATCTGTACACATTATACCTACCTGCTCTAATGAAGCACACTCATACAGCATGTGATCTGTACACATTATACCTACCTGCTCTAATAAAGCACACACATACAGCATGTGATCTGCACACATTATGCCTACCTGCTCTAATAAAGCACACACACAGCATGTGACCTGCACACATTATACCTACCTGCTCTAATAAAGCACAAACATACAGAATGTGATCTGCATACATTATACCTACCTGCTCTAATAGAGCACACACATACAGCATGTGATTTGTACACATTATACCTACCTGCTCTAATGAAGCACACGCATACAGCAAGTGATCTGCACACATTATACCTACCTGCTCTAATAAAGCACACACATACAGCATGTGATTTGTACACATTATACCTACTTGCTCTAATAAAGCACACACATACAGCATGGGATCTGCACACATTATACCTACTTGCTCTAATAAAGCACACACATACAGCATGTGGTATGTACACATTATACCTACTTGCTCTAATAAAGCACACACATAAAGCAAGTGATCTGTACACATTATACCTACCTGCTCTAATAAAGCACAAACATACAGCATGTGATCTGTACACATTATACCTACCTGCTCTAATAAAGCACAAACATACAGCATGTGATCTGCACACATTATACCTACCTGTTCTAATAGAGCACACACATACAGCATGTGATCTGCACACATTATACCTACCTGCTCTAATAAAGCACACACATACAGCATGTGACCTGCACACATTATACCTACCTGCTCTAATAAAGCACACACACACAGCATGTGACCTGCACACATTATGCCTACCTGCTCTAATAGAGCACACACATACAGCATGTGATCTGCACACATTATACCTACCTGCTCTAAAGCACACACATACAGCATGTGATTTGTACACATTATACCTACCTGCTCTAATAAAGCACACACATACAGCATGTGATCTGTACACATTATACCTACCTGCTCTAATAAAGCAAAAACATACAGCATGTGACCTGCACTTATTATACCTACCTGCTCTAATAAAGCACACACATACAGCATGTGATCTGCACACATTATACCTACCTGCTTTAATAAAGCACACACATACAGCATGTGATCTGCACACATTATACCTACCTGCTCTAATAAAGCACACACATACAGCATGTGATCTGTACACATTATACCTACCTGCTCTAATAGAGCACACACATACAGCATGTGATCTGTACACATTATACATACCTGCTCTAATAAAGCACACACATACAGCATGTGATCTGCACACATTATACCTACCTGCTCTAATAAAGCACACACATACAGCATGTGACCTGCACACATTGTACCTACCTGCTCTAATAAAGCACACACATACAGCATGTGATCTGCACACATTATACCTACCTGCTCTAATAAAGCACACACATACAGCATGTGATCTGCACACATTATACCTACCTGCTCTAATAAAGCACACACACAGCATGTGATCTGCACACATTATACCTACCTGCTCTAATAAAGCACACACATACAGCATGTGATCTGTACACATTATACCTACCTGCTCTAATAGAGCATTCACATACATCATGTGATCTGTACACATTATACCTACCTGCTCTAATAAAGCACACACATACAGCATGTGATCTGCACACATTATACCTACCTGTTCTGATAAAGCACAAACATACAGCATGTGATCTGTACACATTATACCTACCTGCTCTGATAAAGCACACACATACATCATGTGATCTGCACACATTATACCTACCTGCTCTAATAAAGCACACACATACATCATGTGATCTGCACACATTATACCTACCTGCTCTAATAAAGCACACACATACAGCATGTGATCTGTACACATTATACCTACCTGATCTAATAGAGCACACACATACATCATGTGATCTGTACACATTATACCTACCTGCTCTAATAAAGCACACACATACAGCATGTGATCTGCACACATTATACCTACCTGTTCTGATAAAGCACAAACATACAGCATGTGATCTGTACACATTATACCTACCTGCTCTGATAAAGCACACACATACATCATGTGATCTGCACACATTATACCTACCTGCTCTAATAAAGCACACACATACATCATGTGATCTGCACACATTATACCTACCTGCTCTAATAAAGCACACACACATACAGCATGTGATCTGCACACATTATACCTACCTGCTCTAATAAAGCACACACATACTGCATGTGATATGCACACATTATACCTACCTGCTCTGATAAAGCACACATAAACAGCATGTGATCTGCACACATTATACCTACCTGCTCTAATAAAGCACACGCATACAGCATGTGATCTGCACACATTATACCTACCTGCTCTAATAAAGCACACACATACATCATGTGATCTGTACACATTATACCTACCTGCTCTGATAAAGCACAAACATACATGTGATATGCACACATTATACCTACCTGCTCTGATAAAGCACAAACATACATGTGATATGCACACATTATACCTACCTGCTCTAATAAAGCACACACATACAGCATGTGATCTGCACACATTATACCTACCTGCTCTAATAAAGCACACACATACAACATGTGATCTGCACACATTATACCTACCTGCTCTAATAAAGCACACACATACAACATGTGATCTGCACACATGATACCTACCTGCTCTGATAAAGCACAAACATACATGTGATATGCACACATTATACCTACCTGCTCTAATAAAGCACACACATACAGCATGTGATCTGTACACATTATACCTACCTGCTCTAATAAAGCACACACATACAGCATGTGATCTGCACACATTATACCTACCTGCTCTAATAAAGCACACACATACAGCATGTGATCTGCACACATTATACCTACCTGCTCTAATTAAGCACACACATACAACATGTGATCTGCACACATTATACCTACCTGCTCTGATAAAGTACAAACATACATGTGATATGCACACATTATACCTACCTGCTCTGATAAAGCACAAACATACATGTGATATGCACACATTATACCTACCTGCTCTAATAAAGCACACACACAGCATGTGATCTGCACACATTATACCTACCTCCTCTAATAAAGCATAAACATATAGCATGTGATCTGCACACATTATACCTACCTGCTCTAATAGAGCACACACATACAGCATGTGATCTGTACACATTATACATACCTGCTCTAATAAAGCACACACATACAGCATGTGATCTGTACACATTATACCTACCTGCTCTGATAAAGCACAAACATACAGCATGTGATCTGCACACATTATAACTACCTGCTCTGATAAAGCACACACATACAGCATGTGATCTGCACACATTATACCTACCTGCTCTAATAAAGCACACACATACAGCATGTGATCTGCACACATTATACCTACCTGCTCTAATAAAGCACAAACATACAGCATGTGATCTGTACACATTATACCTACCTGCTCTACTAAAGCACACACATACAGCATGTGATCTGCACACATTATACCTACCTGCTCTAAAACACACACATACAGCATGTGATCTGCACACATTATACCTACCTGCTCTAATAAAGCACTCACATACACCATGTGATCTGCCAACATTATACCTACCTGCTCTAATAAAGCACACACATACAGCATGTGATCTGTACACATTATACCTACCTGCTCTAATAAAGCACGCACATACAGCATGTGATCTGCATACATTATACCTACCTGCTCTAATAAAGCACACACATACAGCAAGTGATATGCACACATTATACCTACCTGCTCTAATAAAGCACACACATACAGCATGTGATCTGTACACATTATACCTACCTGCTCTAATAGAGCACACACATACATCATGTGATCTGTACACATTATACCTACCTGCTCTAATAAAGCACACACATACAGCATGTGATCTGCACACATTATACCTACCTGTTCTGATAAAGCACAAACATACAGCATGTGATCTGTACACATTATACCTACCTGCTCTGATAAAGCACACACATACATCATGTGATCTGTACACATTATACCTACCTGTTCTGATAAAGCACAAACATACATCATGTGATCTGTACACATTATACCTACCTGCTCTAATAAAGCACACACATACAGCATGTTATCTGTACACATTATACCTACCTGCTCTAATAAAGCACAAACATACATGTGATATACACACATTATACCTACCTGCTCTAATAGAGCACACACATACAGCATGTGATCTGCACACATTATACCTACCTGCTCTAATAAAGCACACACATACAGCATGTGATCTGCACACATTATACCTACCTGCTCTAATAAAGCACACACATACAGCATGTGATCTGCACACATTATACCTACCTGCTCTAATAAAGCACACACATACAGCATGTGGTCTGTACACATTATACCTACTTGCTCTAATAAAGCACACTCATACTGCATGTGATATGCACACATTATACCTACCTGCTCTGATAAAGCACACATAAACAGCATGTGATCTGCACACATTATACCTACCTGCTCTAATAAAGCACACGCATACAGCATGTGATCTGCACACATTATACCTACCTGCTCTAATAAAGCACAAACATACAGCATGTGATCTGCACACATTATACCTACCTGCTCTAATAAAGCACAAACATACATGTGATATACACACATTATACCTACCTGCTCTAATAGAGCACACACATACAGCATGTGATCTGCACACATTATACCTACCTGCTCTAATAAAGCACACACATACAGCATGTGATCTGCACACATTATACCTACCTGCTCTAATAAAGCACACACATACAGCATGTGATCTGCACACATTATACCTACCTGCTCTAATAAAGCACACACATACAGCATGTGGTCTGTACACATTATACCTACTTGCTCTAATAAAGCACACTCATACTGCATGTGATATGCACACATTATACCTACCTGCTCTGATAAAGCACACATAAACAGCATGTGATCTGCACACATTATACCTACCTGCTCTAATAAAGCACACGCATACAGCATGTGATCTGCACACATTATACCTACCTGCTCTAATAAAGCACAAACATACAGCATGTGATCTGCACACATTATACCTACCTGCTCTGATAAAGCACAAACATACATGTGATATGCACACATTATACCTACCTGCTCTGATAAAGCACAAACATACATGTGATATGCACACATTATACCTACCTGCTCTAATAAAGCACACACATACAGCATGTGATCTGCACACATTATACCTACCTGCTCTAATAAAGCACACACATACAGCATGTGATCTGCACACATTATACCTACCTGCTCTAATAAAGCACACACATACATCATGTGATCTGTACACATTATACCTACCTGCTCTAATAAAGCACACACATACATCATGTGATCTGCACACATTATACCTACCTGCTCTAATAAAGCACACACATACATCATGTGATCTGCACACATTATACCTACCTGCTCTAATAAAGCACACACATACATCATGTGATCTGCACACATTACAGGTATACCTCACTTTACAGCGCTTCACTTTACAGCGATTCGCTAATACAGCGCTTTGTGGAGCTGAAGTTCAACCTCCAAGGATTTTGAAACAGTGCTTTAATCATTGTGAAATTGTTAGAAAAGTGAATGGCACCATTTTGTTATGCTTAGTTCACTCTGTTTATAGCATTGCAGTGCAATATGTGTCTGTGTTATAGTCTGGCAAATTTTACTACAGTAATTGTCACAATTTTACGGGTACAGTATTTATTGAATACTTATTGAATACTTGAAGTGCTATTGTTAAACTAAACATAGCACAATTGCACCCCTAATATATGTTAGTTCAAACATGTTTTAATGATTTTAAACACTGAAAAGAAAGCTAAAACTGCCTTGTTTCACTTTAAGGCGGTTTTCACTTTACAGAGGGGCTCCGGTCCCTAACACGCTGTATGAGCGGGGTATACCTGTATACCTACCTGCTCTAATAAAGCACAAACATACAGCATGTGATCTGTACACATTATACCTACCAGATCTGATAAAGCACACACATACATCATTTGATCTGCACACATTATACCTACCTGCTCTAAAACACACACATACAGCATGTGATCTGTACACATTATACCTACCAGATCTGATAAAGCACACACATACATCATTTGATCTGCACACATTATACCTACCTGCTCTAAAACACACACATACAGCATGTGATCTGCACACATTATACCTACCTGCTCTAATAAAGCACTCACATACACCATGTGATCTGCCAACATTATACCTACCTGCTCTAATAAAGCACACGCATACAGCAAGTGATCTGCACACATTATACCTACCTGCTCTAATAAAGCACACACATACAGCATGTGATCTGCATACATTATACCTACCTGCTCTAATAAAGCACACACATACAGCAAGTGATCTGCACACATTATACCTACCTGCTCTACTAAAGCACACACATACAGCATGTGATCTGCACACGTTATAACTACCTGCTCTAATAAAGCACACATATACAGCATGTGATTTGCACACATTATACCTACCTGCTCTAATAGAGCACACACATACAACATGTGATCTGCACACATTATACCTACCTGCTCTAATAAAGCACACACATACCGCATGTGATCTGTACACATTATACCTACCTGCTCTAATGAAGCACACACATACAGCATGTGATCTGTACACATTATACCTACCTGCTCTAATAAAGCACACACATACAGCATGTGATCTGCACACGTTATGCCTACCTGCTCTAATAAAGCACACACACAGCATGTGACCTGCACATTATACCTACCTGCTCTAATAAAGCACAAACATACAGCATGTGATCTGCATACATTATACCTACCTGCTCTAACAGAGCACACACATACAGCATGTGATTTGTACACATTATACCTACCTGCTCTAATGAAGCACACGCATACAGCAAGTGATCTGCACACATTATACCTACCTGCTCTAATAAAGCACACACACAGCATGTGATCTGTACACATTATACCTACCTGCTCTAATAAAGCACACACATACAGCATGTGATCTGTACACATTATACCTACCTGCTCTAATAGAGCACACACATACATCATTTGATCTGCACACATTATGCCTACCTGCTCTAATAAAGCACACACATACAGCATGTGATCTGCACACATTATGCCTACCTGCTCTAATAAAGCACACACATACAGCAAGTGATCTGCATACATTATACCTACCTTCTCTAATAAAGCACACAGCATGTGATCTGTACACATTATACCTACATGCTCTAATAAAGCACACACATACAGCATGTGATATGCACACATTATACCTACCTGCTCTAATAAAGCACACACATACAGCATGTGATCTGCACACATTATACCTACCTGATTTAATAAAGCACAAACATACAGCATGTGACCTGCACACATTATACCTACCTGCTCTAATAAAGCACACACATACATCATGTGACCTGCACACATTATACCTACCTGCTCTAATAAAGCACATACATACAGCATGTGATATGCACACATTATACCTACCTGCTCTAATAAAGCACATACATACAGCATGTGATCTGTACACATTATACCTACCTGCTCTAATAAAGCACACACACAGCATGTGATCTGTACACATTATACCTACCTGCTCTAATAAAGCACACATATACAGCATGTGATTTGCACACATTATACCTACCTGCTCTAATAAAGCACACACATACAGCATGGGATCTGCACACATTATACCTACCTGCTCTAATAAAGCACACACATACAGCATGTGATCTGTACACATTATACCTACCTGCTCTAATAAAGCACACACATACATCATGTGATCTGCACACATTATACCTACCTGCTCTAATAAAGCACACACATACATCATGTGATCTGCACACATTATACCTACCTGCTCTAATAAAGCACACACATACAGCATGTGATCTGCACACATTATACCTACCTGCTCTAATAGAGCACACACATACAGCATGTGATCTGTACACATTATACCTACTTGCTCTAATAAAGCACACACATACAGCATGTCATCTGCAAGACATAATATGTACACATTGCTCTGATGAAGCACACTTATGACAGGGGATCTGCACATAGTGACAGGGGAGCACAATACATAGTACAGACACACTGCTCTGATAAATCACAAACAGGTGATCTGCACATAGTGACAGGGGACACACAGGACATATTACATACACACTGCTCTGATAAATTACAAACAGGTGATCTGCACATAGTGACAGGGGACACACACAGGACATATTACATACACACTGCTCTGATAAATCACAAACAGGTGATCTGCACATAGTGACAGGGGACACACAGGACATATTACATACACACTGCTCTGATGAAGCACACTTATGACAGGTGATCTGCACATAGCGACAGGGGACACACAGTACATATTTCATGCACACTGCTATGATACATCACAGGCAGGTGATCTGCACATAGTGACATGGGACACACACAGGACATATTACATACTACTGCTCTGATGTAGCACACTTATGACAGGTGATCTGCACATAGTGACATGGGACACACAGGACATATTATATACACACTGCTCTGATACATCACAGGCAGTTGATCTGCACATAGTGACAGGGGACACACACAGGACATATTACATGCACACTGCTCTGATAAATCACAGGCAGGTGATCTGCACATAGTGACAGGGGACACACAGGACATATTACATGCACACTGCTCTAATACATCACAGGCAGGTGATCTGCACATAGTGACAGGGGGGACACACAGGACATATTACATGCACACTGCTCTGATAAATCACAGGCAGGTGATCTGCACATAGTGACAGGGGGGACACACAGGACATATTACATGCACACTGCTCTGATACATCACAGGCAGGTGATCTGCACATAGTGACATGGGACACACAGGACATATTACATACACACTGCTCTGATGAAGCACACTTATGACAGGTGATCTGCACATAGTGACAGGGGACACAGTACATATTACATACACACTGCTCTGATGAAGCACACTTATGACAGGTGATCTGCACATAGTGACAGGGGACACACAGTACATATTACATACACACTGCTCTGATAAATCACAGACAAGTGATCTGCACATAGTGATAGGGGACACAAAGTACATATTACATGCACTCTGCTCTGATACATCACAGGCAGGTGATCTGCGCATAGTGACAGGGGACACACACAGGACATATTACATACACACTGCTCTGATAAATCACAGACAGGTGATCTGCACATAATGACATGGGACACACAGGACATATTACATACACACTGCTCTGATGAAGCACACTTATGACAGGTGATCTGCACATAGTCACACTTATGACAGGTGATCTGCACATAGTGACAGGGGACACACAGTACATATTACATGCACACTGCTCTGATACATCACAGGCAGGTGATCTGCACATAGTGACAGGGGACACACACAGGACATATTACATACACACTGCTCTGATGAAGCACACTTATGACAGGTGATCTACACATAGTGACAGGGGACACACAGGACATATTACATGCACACTGCTCTGATAAATCACAGACAGGTGATCTGCACATAGTGACAGGGGGGACACACAGGACATATTACATGCACACTGCTCTGATAAATCACAGACAGGTGATCTGCACATAGTGACAGGGGACACACACAGGACATATTACATACACACTGCTCTGATAAATCACAAACAGGTGATCTGCACATAGTGACAGGGGACACACAGGACATATTACATACACACTGCTCTGATAAATCACAGACAGGTGATCTGCACATAGTGACAGGGGACACACACAATACATATTACATACACACTGCTCTGATGTAGCACACTTATGACAGGTGATCTGCACATAGTGACAGGGGACACACACAGGACATATTACATACACACTGCTCTGATGTAGCACACTTATGACAGGTGATCTGCACATAGTGACAGGGGACACACACAGGACATATTACATACACACTGCTGTGATGAAGCACACTCATGACAAGTGATCTGCACATAGTGACAGGGGACACAGTACATATTACATACACACTGCTCTGATGTAGCACACTTATGACAGGTGATCTGCACATAGTGACAGGGGACACACACAGGACATATTACATACACACTGCTCTGATGTAGCACACTTATGACAGGTGATCTGCACATAGTGACAGGGGACACACACAGGACATATTACATACACACTGCTCTGATGTAGCACACTTATGACAAGTGATCTGCACATTGTGACAGGGGGGACACACAGGACATATTACATGCACACTGCTCTGATAAATCACAGACAGGTGATCTGCACATAGTGACAGGGGACACACAGGACATATTACATACACACTGCTCTTAAGGGATTAAATGCCATATCCTCCTCTGTGGAAAGAATAACTTATAACTATATACATTCTTGGTTTAACATAAACTCAACTTAGTTTCTAAACGTAGAAATAAATAACACACAAAATAACGACACAACAACTTTTTATGGTTAGAGAAAACCCGCAGGTCACGTTTATTGTGGCAACACAAGAACTAACGACCGTCTGAATAAACATGGACCAGGGGGGGCGGCAATCAGGTACTAGCTAAAACGTAGTAACCCATGCTAACAAGATGGGCAGTACCAGGGCGCAGGAGAAGAAGCAGAGCGTAGCTCAATACTATAAAACAGGGAATTCTCGGCATCGTAATCACACGGGCAGGGAACACCCCAGACGCGCGTCTGGGGACTTCATCCCTGGCCGGAAGTGCCGTCACTCTACCTCGATCACATCCTGCCCCCGGACACTGTCCACCCGCCAGCCCAGGGTGCAAACCACCACTCCGTACCAGTAAGGGCCAGGATCAAAAAGGTGCGTAAACCAGATTGAAATACCTGGGGAGCTGAAACTTAACGTCCTTGGACTTACAGAAATAGGCTGGTTAGCCCTCATCAAGCCTTCGGATAGCCCTAGTCCCTGGGGACCACCATAAGGACGGATCCCCCTACTGATTGCAAAATAATAAACAAAGGGAGGGAAGGGTGGGGAAAACTTTGAGAAAAACAGCAGAAAGAGGACATGTGCTTCCTGTACTGGGCTTAAAAAGGTAAGCTGGAACCCCTCCTCTCTTTCTGCAACATTGTTTCACACACACACAACACAACACTCCCCTCCTCCGTCTTGGCCTTAACCCTTATGTGCATTCCAGGCAATTTGCCTTACATTTCCTTAAGGGATTAAATGCCATATCCTCCTCTGTGGAAAGAATAACTTATAACTATATACATTCTTGGTTTAACATAAACTCAACTTAGTTTCTAAACGTAGAAATAAATAACACACAAAATAACGACACAACAACTTTTTATGGTTAGAGAAAACCCGCAGGTCACGTTTATTGTGGCAACACAAGAACTAACGACCGTCTGAATAAACATGGACCAGGGGGGCGGCAATCAGGTACTAGCTAAAACGTAGTAACCCATGCTAACAAGATGGGCAGTACCAGGGCGCAGGAGAAGAAGCAGAGCGTAGCTCAATACTATAAAACAGGGAATTCTCGGCATCGTAATCACACGGGCAGGGAACACCCCAGACGCGCGTCTGGGGACTTCATCCCTGGCCGGAAGTGCCGTCACTCTACCTCGATCACATCCTGCCCCCGGACACTGTCCACCCGCCACGAGATCGCCCGAATATCAAGGGCCACTCTCGCCGCCACCCAACTCACACAAATAGGAGTAGGGACTGACGTATATCTTCAATAAACAGGTCCATGCCATGGTCCATAAGATGGACCCCGTCGCCTCGGTACAGGCTACGGTCAGCGGCCGTAATGAACTTGTGTTCCACAACAAAACCACCTAGCTCGCACATAAGCTTCCTAACATCTCTATTGAGCTTCTTGCGAACTTGGAACGCTGCCCTATGATTGGCCATGTGTCTCCACGTCAACCTCGGTATAATGTTTGACCAGCCCATTCTCACACCAGGCAACCAAGCTTTAAAGGTGCGCAGATCTGATTGGATCACTGCGCTCAAGTCCCGGCCGGGAATTGAGCCGAGATCATTCCCACCTAAGTGGATGATCAGCACATGGGGTTTCTCCCACCGCCTCATGGCGGATTGCAGTAACCCAGGCAGATCTGCCCAGCAAAGGCCTCTCCTCCCTAACCACCTAACTACCACCCTGGAGAATGAGAACCCAAGCTGCTGCCCTCCAGGTTGCGATGCCGCTCGGATAGCCGCCCAGTGTACGAACGAGTGCCCAACGATCCAGGCACGAAGTGGCCCACTTCTAGGCCCTGCAATAGAAACAAGAGTTAAGGCATATAATGGCAACGCAGTGTGCAACATTATCAACCAGCAAATATTAACATTGGGATATAAGTGGCCTAACGTAAATCTGATACCTCTTAGACTTCCACCTCCCAAGCGCCATTATGCGGTCAGCCGACCAGCCTAAAGTCGCCGCCGTCGTAGCAGCTCCAACCCTAAAGGAGTGAGGAGCTATAGTATTGGGATTCAAGCCCACTTTTTTAGCCGCCCACCCCAAAACCTTCCGAAATTGAAACCTCGTCAGGGGGGTACCATCCTGATGAATTAAAAATCTAACCGCACCCACTGGACGCCTGTCCGAGAAGGTCTTCAACAGTGCACTAGGGCAGCAGGCGGAACCCGCATGCGCGGGTAGCGACAGCCAGGCCCCCCTACCCTCTTGATCGACTTTCGATCGAGGGATGAAAAGTAATACCCCATTATCCGTAAACCTGACGTGCTCCGCCAGGACGCCACCCACTTTCGCCAACTTAGACTGGGGGACCAATTCCCCCACTCGGAGAGCACCATGAAACGCCATGGCGAACGCCGCTGAAAAAAGCCGCACCTCGTAGTCTGAGGAACATACCTCCGGTAAAACACGAAGCAGGAGGACCAACCTGTCCGCCGTTATGGGTTCCCTAACGTCTGGACGCCGCACTTCCGACCTTCCCCAACCCCTCAGTATTTGACGAATCAAAAACGTTTTGGAAGAGTCCGTCAGCGTGAATAGTTTACAGAAAAAGGACACCGCCGCCAACCGCGCGGATACCGCCCCTTTCTTAGCTAACTTAGCCCTAAGCTCCGCGAGCCAGCGCAATAGCCAGTCCTGCTCACCAGCACAAGAAGGAAATCCTTGGACATCGCAGAAGAATACCCATTCTTCCCAGTAC
Organism: Bombina bombina; assembly: GCF_027579735.1. Lineage (NCBI taxonomy): Eukaryota > Metazoa > Chordata > Amphibia > Anura > Bombinatoridae > Bombina > Bombina bombina. The sequence goes on from NC_069499.1 coordinate 1,534,829,717, forward strand.
CTTATATAGGACTTCCAAGTGGAAGGTGCCAGGGACGCCTTAAGCACCGGAATCAGGGACTGCCATCCAAAGCCACCTGCCAAAGAAAAGGGGGACAGGGAAAGCCATGAGTGGCAGCCTCAGGAGCACATTTCCTAAAATTTTCCCATTGAAAGCGAGATAGTGCATCAGCAATAACGTTTTTAACTCCTGGGACATGCCTAGCCCGAAACTCAATGTTCCGCTTGAGGCATCTCAAAACCAGAATTCTCAGATATCGAATTACCGGTGGTGAGGACGAAGAGAGACCGTTAATGGCGTAAACCACGCTCAAATTGTCCGTCCAAAAAATGACGGAGCGGTTCTCGAGCTTGTCCCCCCATATCTCCAATGCCACCAGAATGGGGAAAAGCTCTAGAAGGCACAGGTTCCTGGTCAGGCCCCTGGCCGCCCACTCTGCCGGCCAAGGTTCGGCGCTCCACTCGCCATTGAGATAGGCGCCGTATCCAAAACCCCCAGCAGCATCAGTAAAGAGGTGCAGTTCTCGCGCCGGAGTCTGGGGGGTTCTCCAAATACAGATCCCATTGAAATCCCTGAGGAACAGATCCCAGACACGGAGGTCTTCCCTCATGTCACTATTAACCATTAGTTTGGCCTTAGGGGAAGTAACTCCCGGCAACAAGCGCTCCATTCTTTTCAGGAAAATCCTCATCGGGATGACCCTCCCTGCAAAGTTGAGCAGACCCAAAACCGATTGGAGCTCTTTCAGCGTGCAAAACTGCGCCGCTGCGAGGCTCCTGACTGCTGCCAACATCTTCTGTACCTTATCAACCGGAAGCCTACATTCCTGGGCTACCGAATCAATTTCGATACCCAGGAAGGTTAGACAAGTGCAAGGGCCCTCCGATTTGTCTTCTGCTAAGGGGACTCCAAATTTCTCCATCAACAGCCGCATGGCGTAAAGGAGCAGCTCACATTCCCTAGACCCCTGTCTGCCGACCAGGAGAAAGTCGTCCAAGTAGTGAGCAATCCTATCCTCTCCTGTCACTTCCGCCACGGCCCAATGCAAGAAGGAACTAAACGCCTCAAAATAGGCGCAGGAAATGGAACACCCCATGGGCAAACAACGGTCAACATAATAGTGTCCGTTGAAAAAACAACCCATTAAGTAAAATGATGCGGGGTGAATCGGCAAGAGTCTGAAAGCAGACTCGATGTCAAGCTTGGCCAGTAAAGCCCCATGACCCGATCTGCGTACTACTTGCAAGGCATCATCAAATGACTGGTAATATACGGTACTTAAGTCCTGAGGAATGGCGTCATTGACTGACTTTCCCTTTGGGTATGAGAGATGTTGTATCATCCTAAACTTTCCTGGGTCTTTCTTGGGCACGACCCCTAGAGGCGAGATAACCAATCCCGGCATAGGTTTTTCCCTAAACGGGCCAGCCATTCTACCCAGTGAAACTTCCTTACCCAATTTCTCCTTCAATACCTCCGGGAAAAGGGGGGCAGATTTCAGGTTCCTGCGAGAAGCCGCACCCGAAACCGGACCTTGTACGGGGATAACAAAACCTTCCCGGAGCCCTGACTCCAACAAGGCCGCCGTTACCCTATCGGGGTATAGCGTGAGCCACTTACTAATTGCGGCCACCTTCAGCGGGGTGTCCGCTCTTAGCGACAGCAGGGCCTCTTGGCCCAGTCCTGTCCTGTCTCTCCCCTTTTTTAACGCAGTCCGCGGCAGGGTGAAATCCCCCGCAGATGCGACAAGCGTGCCGAAAGGAACACGCGGTTCCCAACGTGCATTGCTTGTCCTGGAATTTCCAACAAACCCCAGCTGGGCGTCTGCGAAATCTATTTGCGGGTCGAAACTGCGTTGCACCCGCCGGGGCCCCCGCAGTACCTAGTGATTTCTCGGGACCCAGCCGGGCCCAGAGTTGCATTTCTACGCACCCGAAATCCAACAGTGGATTACCCACCATCTTTCTGCGGAACTCCTCATCGTAATCCCGCCAGGCACCATCGCGATAATTATCAGCAATGATCTCCATGTTTTCCATGTATTTCAACACGGCTAAACACTGGTCCGGCCATTTTTGCAAATAGCAGGACGCATAGATCCTGAAACACCGGCGCCATTCGTGAAATGTATCTGGGCGCTGGTACTTCTTGGGGCCTGTCCCATCCTCCGCTCTCGCTTTCTGCCTTAGGGCTTCCACCGAGAGCTCGAAGATGTTAACAAATTTACCCTCTTGAATTCTCCGTACTGTCTTAGTCTTCAAATGCTCGTGCAGATCATAAGAAGACCAGGATCTAGTATCCCCTTGGAGTGCCACCTTCCGATTAACAGGCCTCCCCACCCCACTTATGCGAAGTCTGGGTGGGGCAGCCCTGTCGGACCTACCAGAGGCAATATAGTCATGACGGTCACGCAAACCCCCTTTTTCTGATCTCTTCTCATCAGTTAACCATCTAAGCATCTTATACATTCTTTTATTGCCCTTCCCATGCAACCCCAGTTCCTTGTCATTTTCTGACCCAGAATCATCCGAGGATGAGGTAAAACCCCGCAACCCCACTGAAACTGAGGACTCACCATCTCTCACACCAGTCCTGTTTGGAATCGCCACGACTCCCGAAGTAGAAGGACGCTCATCCTCTGACACCATGGAGTCCTGGCCGCTCTCAGCACCTCTCTCCAACCCGCTGCCTGAATCTCCTGACGTAGCCATGTCGCTTTCCTGCAAAAGAGATTGCCAGAGAGGAGTACCACGAAGGGGAAGGTCTGCTCTACCCCTCCCCCTGTGCCCAGACCGTTCATGCATCCCCTCACACACATCATGGTTGTCTTCGCCACTTGCAACATCATCATACACACCCTGCTCATCTTCTGTAAAGTCCTCTATCTCTTCACTAAAATGTACTGACTTCTGAGTGATAGGGGTGGCTTTCTTACGTCTAGTGGATGCAACCGCTAAATCCAAACTCTGAAACTGTTCTGGTGAACCATGTTTGGTAGAAGACCTAGTTACTACCTTCCTCGCTGCTGCCGGGGATGCGCCCGGAGCCTGAGGCCTAGCCCCTACACTCCCACTAATTTGCGCGCCAAAAGCGCCGCCTGCACGGGCGCCGCCTTTGCCCAAAGAAACCTCACTATTACTGCCAGCGCTCTTAGGCATACTCCTAGCGTGCCCAATAGGTGCTGCGACACCTTTATAATTGCCCAATGGGGCCTTTGCCCCTTGACGAGGATTACTGCCCGACGGGGCCTTTGCCCTTTGCCGGGCCGTAATACCCTTTGCAACCTGCCCACGGGGGCCTCCAACAGGGACCCCCGGGTTCATTTGGCCAGAGAAATGCCCCCCCTGAGGTAATTCCTCCATTGATTCACCATTAGCCCCCTCGTGAAGATCAACCCCCACAAGTGCTGCCCCTGTAGACCCCATTGCATCAGCAGAATTGCCCCCCGGAGCATAAGTTCCCCCCCGCGGCACTCCTCTCTTACCTTGGACGCCGCGCGGGGAACTCGACCTGCTCCGCTTCGATGACCGCTGACAAATGGCGGGACCGGCAGTGACGTCATCGGAAATGACGTCACCGGAAGTCCCGCCCTCGGAGGACCGCAAACCGGAAGTCGCCGCCGATGGAGGAACAGTCGACGCGGGAGCCTGCGCAACCACCGCCGGAGGACCAAGGACCACGTGGGACGCACCCGGAGACCCCGACAAAGAAGATGCCCACATCTGGAAAAGGGATACCGCGGCCGCGATGGAGTCCTGAGACACCGGAGACGACGTCGGAGGTAAGGCCGAACTGCTCCCACTAAAACTACCAACTATTGGGGCAAAAGAGTAAGGCCCGTAGGGGCCGGGGACCGGAACGCCACAAGGCCGAGAAGGGCCCGCCGCAACCACGCAAGGGGAGGGAGGCCCAGCCAGGGGGACCGGAGAGCAGGGGACAGAGGAACTAGCGGCTGTAGACCGCATAGCGGGCCTAGCGGGGACCCCCGCTTTACCGGCTACTTTAGGGGGACATGTGGGCCTGCGAAGGCCAGAAACGGGCCCGGCAGGGCCCGACGTGGTAACTAAATTGGGGCCTATGTCATAACTAACCCCCCGAAAAGAGGGCTCACTCCCGGCCGCATGGCCGACGGGCTCAGACGCGCCATCTGGATGCCCAGCACTACCCCCCATATTGCTCACTAATGCCAGCACCTCCAGTAGGGCCCTATCTGAAATCTCCCCACCACTACCCCCAACCTCCCCGGAGGATTGATCAAGTGAAGGGGAAAGGGAGGGAAGTAAAGGGGTTCGACCCACCGTTTCTGGCGATGGAGGGATCCACTCAGCTGCTTCATCGCTGTCTTCAACAACTTCTCTCTCTGCAGGTTCCTCCCCAGCCTCCATGATTCGCTTTGGAGGTGCTTTAGATCTCCTTGAACGTCTCATGTGAAAACTTTGAGAAAAACAGCAGAAAGAGGACATGTGCTTCCTGTACTGGGCTTAAAAAGGTAAGCTGGAACCCCTCCTCTCTTTCTGCAACATTGTTTCACACACACAACACAACACTCCCCTCCTCCGTCTTGGCCTTAACCCTTATGTGCATTCCAGGCAATTTGCCTTACATTTCCTGATGTAGCACACTTATGACAAGTGGTCTGCACATAGTCACACTTATGACAAGTGATCTGCACATTGTGACAGGGGGGACACACAGGACATATTACATGCACACTGCTCTGATAAATCACAGACAGGTGATCTGCACATAGTGACAGAACAAACACAGGACATATTACATACACACTGCTCTGATACATCACAGGCAGGTGATCTGCACAGAGTGACATGGGACACACACAGGACATATTATATACACACTGCTCTGATGAAGCACACTTATGACAGGTGATCTGCACATTGTGACAGGGGACACACAGTACATATTACATACACACTTCTCTGATACATCACAGTCAGGTGATCTGCCCATAGTGACAGGGGACACACAGTACATATTACATACACACTTCTCTGATACATCACAGTCAGGTGATCTGCACATAGTGACAGGGGACACAGTACATTTTACATACACACTGCTCTGATACATCACAGTCAGGTGATCTGCACATAGTGACATGGGACACACAGGACATATTACATAAACACTGATCTGATGTAGCACACTTATGACAGGTGATCTGCACATAGTGACAGGGGACACACACAGGACATATTAAATACACACTGCTCTGATGAAGCACACTTATGACAAGTGATCTGCACATAGTGACAGGGGACACAGTACATATTACATACACACTGCTCTGATGTAGCACACTTATGACAGGTGATCTGCACATAGTGACAGGGGACACACACAGGACATATTACATACACACTGCTCTGATGTAGCACACTTATGACAAGTGATCTGCACATTGTGACAGGGGGGACACACAGGACATATTACATGCACACTGCTCTGATAAATCACAGACAGGTGATCTGCACATAGTGACAGGGGACACACACAGGACATATTACATACACACTGCTCTGATAAATCACAGACAGGTGATCTGCACATAGTGACAGGGAACACACAGTACATATTACATACACACTGCTCTGATAAATCACAGACAGGTGATCTGCACATAGTCACACTTATGACAGGTGATCTGCACATAGTGACAGGGGACACACACAGGACATATTACATGCACACTGCTCTGATAAATCACAGACAGGTGATCTGCACATAGTGACAGGGGACACACACAGGACATATTACATGCACACTGCTCTGATGTAGCACACTTATGACAAGTGATCTGCACATTGTGACAGGAGGGACACACAGGACATATTACATACACACTGCTCTGATAAATCACAGACAAGTGATCTGCACATAGTGATAGGGGACACAAAGTACATATTACATGCACACTGCTCTGATACATCACAGGCAGGTGATCTGCGCATAGTGACAGGGGACACACACAGAACATATTACATACACACTGCTCTGATGAAGCACACTTATGACATGTGATCTGCACATAGTCACACTTATGACAGGTGATCTGCACATAGTGACAGGGGACACACAGTACATATTACATACACACTGCTCTGATAAATCACAGACAGGTGATCTGCGCATAGTGACAGGGGACACACACAGGACATATTACATGCACACTGCTCTGATAAATCACAGACAGGGGATCTCCACATAATGACATGGGACACACAGGACATATTACATGCACACTGCTCTGATACATCACAGGCAGGTGATCTGCACATAGTGACAGGGGACACACACAGGACATATTACATGCACACTGCTCTGATAAATCACAGACAGGTGATCTGCACATAATGACATGGGACACACAGGACATATTACATGCACACTGCTCTGATACATCACATGCAGGTGATCTGCACATAGTGACAGGGGACACACACAGGACATATTACATACTCACTGCTCTGATGTAGCACACTTATGACAAGTGATCTGCACATTGTGACAGGGAGGACGCACAGGACATATTACATACACACTGCTCTGATAAATCACAGACAGGTGATCTGCACATAGTGACAGGGGACACACACAGGACATATTACATGCACACTGCTCTGATACATCACAGGCAGGTGATCTGCGCATAGTGACAGGGGACACACACAGGACATATTACATACACACTGCTCTGATGAAGCACACTTATGACATGTGATCTGCACATAGTCACACTTATGACAGGTGATCTGCACATAGTGACAGGGGACACACAGTACATATTACATACACACTGCTCTGATAAATCACAGACAGGTGATCTGTGCATAGTGACAGGGGACACACAGGACATATTACATACACACTGCTCTGATAAATCACAGACAGGTGATCTGTGCATAGTGACAGGGGACACACACAGGACATATTACATACACACTGCTCTGATGAAGCACACTTATGACAGGTGATCTGCACATAGTCACACTTATGACAGGTGACCTGCACATAGTGACAGGGGACACACAGTACATATTACATGCACACTGCTCTGATACATCACAGGCAGGTGATCTGCACATAGTGACAGGGGACACACACAGGACATATTACATACACACTGCTTTGATGAAGCACACTTATGACAAGTGATCTGCACATAGTGACAGGGGACACACAGGACATATTACATGCACACTGCTCTGATAAATCACAGACAGGTGATCTGCACATAGTGACAGGGGACACGCACAGGACATATTACATACACACTGCTCTGATAAATCACAGACAGGTGATCTGCACATAGTGACAGAACACACACAGGACATATTACATGCACACTGCTCTGATGTAGCACACTTATGACAAGTGATCTGCACATAGTGACAGGGGGGACACACAGGACATATTACATACACACTGCTCTGATGTAGCACACTTATGACAAGTGATCTGCACATTGTGACAGGGGGGGGACACAGGACATATTACATACACACTGCTCTGATAAATCACAGACAGGTGATCTGCACATAGTGACAGGGGACACACACAGGACATATTACATGCACACTGCTCTGATAAATCACAGGCAGGAGATCTGCACATAGTGACAGGGGACACACACAGGACATATTACATACACACTGCTCTGATAAATCACAGACAGGTGATCTGCACATAGTGACAGGACACACACACAGGACATATTACATGCACACTGCTCTGATAAATCACAGACAGGTGATCTGCACATAGTGACAGGGGACACACACAGGACATATTACATGCACACTGCTCTGATGTAGCACACTTATGACAAGTGATCTGCACATTGTGACAGGAGGGACACACAGGACATATTACATACACACTGCTCTGATAAATCACAGACAAGTGATCTGCACATAGTGATAGGGGACACAAAGTACATATTACATGCACACTGCTCTGATACATCACAGGCAGGTGATCTGCGCATAGTGACAGGGGACACACACAGAACATATTACATACACACTGCTCTGATGAAGCACACTTATGACATGTGATCTGCACATAGTCACACTTATGACAGGTGATCTGCACATAGTGACAGGGGACACACAGTACATATTACATGCACACTGCTCTGATACATCACAGGCAGGTGATCTGCACATAGTGACAGGGGACACACACAGGACATATTACATACACACTGCTTTGATGAAGCACACTTATGACAAGTGATCTGCACATTGTGACAGGGGGGACACACAGGACATATTACATACACACTGCTCTGATAAATCACAGACAGGTGATCTGCACATAGTGACAGGGGACACACACAGGACATATTACATGCACACTGCTCTGATAAATCACAGGCAGGTGATCTGCACATAGTGACAGGGGACACACACAGGACATATTACATGCACACTGCTCTGATACATCACAGGCAGGTGATCTGCACATAGTGACAGGGGACACACACAGGACATATTACATACACACTGCTCTGATGAAGCACACTTATGACGTGATCTGCACATAGTCACACTTATGACAGGTGATCTGCACATAGTGACAGGGGACACACAGTGCATATTACATACACACTGCTCTGATAAATCACAGACAGGTGATCTGCGCATAGTGACAGGGGACACACACAGGACATATTACATACACACTGCTCTGATAAATCACAGACAGGTGATCTGCACATAATGACATGGGACACACAGGACATATTACATACACACTGCTCTGATGAAGCACACTTATGACAGGTGATCTGCACATAGTCACACTTATGACAGGTGATCTGCACATAGTCACACTTATGACAGGTGATCTGCACATAGTCACACTTATGACAGGTGATATGCACATAGTCACACTTATGACAGGTGATCTGCACATAGTGACAGGGGACACACAGTACATATTACATAAACACTGCTCTGATAAATCACAGACAGGTGATCTGTGCATAGTGACAGGGGACACACAGGACATATTACATACACACTGCTCTGATAAATCACAGACAGGTGATCTGTGCATAGTGACAGGGGACACACACAGGACATATTACATACACACTGCTCTGATGAAGCACACTTATGACAGGTGATCTGCACATAGTCACACTTATGACAGGTGACCTGCACATAGTGACAGGGGACACACACAGTACATATTACATGCACACTGCTCTGATACATCACAGGCAGGTGATCTGCACATAGTGACAGGGGACACACACAGGACATATTACATACACACTGCTCTGATGAAGCACACTTATGACAGGTGATCTGCACATAGTCACACTTATGACAGGTGATCTGCACATAGTGACAGGGGACACACACAGTACATATTACATGCACACTGCTCTGATACATCACAGGCAGGTGATCTGCACATAGTGACAGGGGACACACACAGGACATATTACATACACACTGCTTTGATGAAGCACACTTATGACAAGTGATCTGCACATAGTGACAGGGGACACACAGGACATATTACATGCACACTGCTCTGATAAATCACAGACAGGTGATCTGCACATAGTGACAGGGGACACGCACAGGACATATTACATACACACTGCTCTGATAAATCACAGACAGGTGATCTGCACATAGTGACAGAACACACACAGGACATATTACATGCACACTGCTCTGATGTAGCACACTTATGACAAGTGATCTGCACATAGTGACAGGGGGGACACACAGGACATATTACATACACACTGCTCTGATGTAGCACACTTATGACAAGTGATCTGCACATTGTGACAGGGGGGGGGACACAGGACATATTACATACACACTGCTCTGATAAATCACAGACAGGTGATCTGCACATAGTGACAGGGGACACACACAGGACATATTACATGCACACTGCTCTGATAAATCACAGGCAGGAGATCTGCACATAGTGACAGGGGACACACACAGGACATATTACATGCACACTGCTCTGATACATCTCAGGCAGGTGATCTGCACATAGTGACAGGGGACACACACAGAACATATTACATACACACTGCTCTGATGAAGCACACTTATGACAGGTGATCTACACATAGTCACACTTATGACAGGTGACCTGCACATAGTGACAGGGGACACACAGTACATATTACATGCACACTGCTCTGATACATCACAGGCAGGTGATCTGCACATAGTGACAGGGGACACACACAGGACATATTACATACACACTGCTTTGATGAAGCACACTTATGACAAGTGATCTGCACATAGTGACAGGGGACACACAGGACATATTACATGCACACTGCTCTGATAAATCACAGACAGGTGATCTGCACATAGTGACAGGGGACACGCACAGGACATATTACATACACACTGCTCTGATAAATCACAGACAGGTGATCTGCACATAGTGACAGAACACACACAGGACATATTACATGCACACTGCTCTGATGTAGCACACTTATGACAAGTGATCTGCACATAGTGACAGGGGGGACACACAGGACATATTACATACACACTGCTCTGATGTAGCACAATTATGACAGGTGATCTGCACATAGTGACAGGGGACACACACAGGACATATTACATACACACTGCTCTGATGTAGCACACTTATGACAAGTGATCTGCACATTGTGACAGGGGGGACACACAGGACATATTACATGCACACTGCTCTGATAAATCACAGACAGGTGATCTGCACATAGTGACAGGGGACACACACAGGACATATTACATACACACTGCTCTGATAAATCACAGACAGGTGATCTGCACATAGTGACAGGGAACACACATTACATATTACATACACACTGCTCTGATAAATCACAGACAGGTGATCTGCACATAGTGACAGGGGACACACACAGGACATATTACATGCACACTGCTCTGATAAATCACAGACAGGTGATCTGCACATAGTGACAGGGGACACACACAGGACATATTACATGCACACTGCTCTGATGTAGCACACTTATGACAAGTGATCTGCACATTGTGACAGGAGGGACACACAGGACAAGTGATCTGCACATAGTGATAGGGGACACAAAGTACATATTACATGCACACTGCTCTGATACATCACAGGCAGGTGATCTGCGCATAGTGACAGGGGACACACACAGAACATATTACATACACACTGCTCTGATGAAGCACACTTATGACATGTGATCTGCACATAGTCACACTTATGACAGGTGATCTGCACATAGTGACAGGGGACACACAGTACATATTGCATGCACACTGCTCTGATACATCACAGGCAGGTGATCTGCACATAGTGACAGGGGACACACACAGGACATATTACATACACACTGCTTTGATGAAGCACACTTATGACAAGTGATCTGCACATAGTGACAGGGGACACACAGGACATATTACATGCACACTGCTCTGATAAATCACAGACAGGTGATCTGCACATAGTGACAGGGGACACGCACAGGACATATTACATACACACTGCTCTGATAAATCACAGACAGGTGATCTGCACATAGTGACAGAACACACACAGGACATATTACATGCACACTGCTCTGATGTAGCACACTTATGACAAGTGATCTGCACATAGTGACAGGGGGGACACACAGGACATATTACATACACACTGCTCTGATGTAGCACACTTATGACAAGTGATCTGCACATTGTGACAGGGGGGACACACAGGACATATTACATACACACTGCTCTGATAAATCACAGACAGGTGATCTGCACATAGTGACAGGGGACACACACAGGACATATTACATGCACACTGCTCTGATAAATCACAGGCAGGTGATCTGCACATAGTGACAGGGGACACACACAGGACATATTACATGCACACTGCTCTGATACATCACAGGCAGGTGATCTGCACATAGTGACAGGGGACACACACAGGACATATTACATACACACTGCTCTGATGAAGCACACTTATGACATGTGATCTGCACATAGTCACACTTATGACAGGTGATCTGCACATAGTGACAGGGGACACACAGTGCATATTACATACACACTGCTCTGATAAATCACAGACAGGTGATCTGCGCATAGTGACAGGGGACACACACAGGACATATTACATACACACTGCTCTGATAAATCACAGACAGGTGATCTGCACATAATGACATGGGACACACAGGACATATTACATACACACTGCTCTGATGAAGCACACTTATGACAGGTGATCTGCACATAGTCACACTTATGACAGGTGATCTGCACATAGTCACACTTATGACAGGTGATCTGCACATAGTCACACTTATGACAGGTGATCTGCACATAGTGACAGGGGACACACAGTACATATTACATACACACTGCTCTGATAAATCACAGAGAGGTGATCTGCGCATAGTGACAGGGGACACACACAGGACATATTACATACACACTGCTCTGATGAAGCACACTTATGACATGTGATCTGCACATAGTGACAGGGGACACACAGGACATATTACATACACACTGCTCTGATGAAGCACACTTATGACAGGTGATCTGCACATAGTCACACTTATGACAGGTGATCTGCACATAGTGACATGGGACACACAGTACATATTACATGCACACTGCTCTGATACATCACAGACAGGTGATCTGCACATTGTGACATGGGACACACAGTACATATTACATGCACACTGCTCTGATACATCACAGACAGGTGATCTGCACATAGTGACAGGGGGGACACACAGGACATATTACATACACACTGCTCTGATGTAGCACACTTATGACAAGTGATCTGCACATTGTGACAGGGGGGACACACAGGACATATTACATACACACTGCTCTGATAAATCACAGACAGGTGATCTGCACATAGTGACAGGGGACACACACAGGACATATTACATGCACACTGCTCTGATAAATCACAGGCAGGTGATCTGCACATAGTGACAGGGGACACACACAGGACATATTACATGCACACTGCTCTGATACATCACAGGCAGGTGATCTGCACATAGTGACAGGGCACACACACAGGACATATTACATACACACTGCTCTGATGAAGCACACTTATGACAGGTGATCTGCACATAGTCACACTTATGACAGGTGACCTGCACATAGTGACAGGGGACACACAGTACATATTACATGCACACTGCTCTGATACATCACAGGCAGGTGATCTGCACATAGTGACAGGGGACACACACAGGACATATTACATACACACTGCTTTGATGAAGCACACTTATGACAAGTGATCTGCACATAGTGACAGGGGACACACAGGACATATTACATGCACACTGCTCTGATAAATCACAGACAGGTGATCTGCACATAGTGACAGGGGACACGCACAGGACATATTACATACACACTGCTCTGATAAATCACAGACAGGTGATCTGCACATAGTGACAGAACACACACAGGACATATTACATGCACACTGCTCTGATGTAGCACACTTATGACAAGTGATCTGCACATAGTGACAGGGGGGACACACAGGACATATTACATACACACTGCTCTGATGTAGCACACCTATGACAAGTGATCTGCACATTGTGACAGGGGGGACACACAGGACATATTACATACACACTGCTCTGATAAATCACAGACAGGTGATCTGCACATAGTGACAGGGGACACACACAGGACATATTACATGCACACTGCTCTGATAAATCACAGGCAGGTGATCTGCACATAGTGACAGGGGACACACACAGGACATATTACATGCACACTGCTCTGATACATCACAGGCAGGTGATCTGCACATAGTGACAGGGGACACACACAGGACATATTACATACACACTGCTCTGATGAAGCACACTTATGACATGTGATCTGCACATAGTCACACTTATGACAGGTGATCTGCACATAGTGACAGGGGACACACAGTGCATATTACATACACACTGCTCTGATAAATCACAGACAGGTGATCTGCGCATAGTGACAGGGGACACACACAGGACATATTACATACACACTGCTCTGATAAATCACAGACAGGTGATCTGCACATAATGACATGGGACACACAGGACATATTACATACACACTGCTCTGATGAAGCACACTTATGACAGGTGATCTGCACATAGTCACACTTATGACAGGTGATCTGCACATAGTCACACTTATGACAGGTGATCTGCACATAGTCACACTTATGACAGGTGATCTGCACATAGTGACAGGGGACACACAGTACATATTACATACACACTGCTCTGATAAATCACAGAGAGGTGATCTGCGCATAGTGACAGGGGACACACACAGGACATATTACATACACACTGCTCTGATGAAGCACACTTATGACATGTGATCTGCACATAGTGACAGGGGACACACAGGACATATTACATACACACTGCTCTGATGAAGCACACTTATGACAGGTGATCTGCACATAGTCACACTTATGACAGGTGATCTGCACATAGTGACATGGGACACACAGTACATATTACATGCACACTGCTCTGATACATCACAGACAGGTGATCTGCACATTGTGACATGGGACACACAGTACATATTACATGCACACTGCTCTGATACATCACAGACAGGTGATCTGCACATAGTGACAGGGGGGACACACAGGACATATTACATACACACTGCTCTGATGTAGCACACTTATGACAAGTGATCTGCACATTGTGACAGGGGGGACACACAGGACATATTACATACACACTGCTCTGATAAATCACAGACAGGTGATCTGCACATAGTGACAGGGGACACACACAGGACATATTACATGCACACTGCTCTGATAAATCACAGGCAGGTGATCTGCACATAGTGACAGGGGACACACACAGGACATATTACATGCACACTGCTCTGATACATCACAGGCAGGTGATCTGCACATAGTGACAGGGCACACACACAGGACATATTACATACACACTGCTCTGATGAAGCACACTTATGACAGGTGATCTGCACATAGTCACACTTATGACAGGTGACCTGCACATAGTGACAGGGGACACACAGTACATATTACATGCACACTGCTCTGATAAATCACAGGCAGGTGATCTGCACATAGTGACAGGGGACACACACAGGACATATTACATACACACTGCTCTGATGTAGCACACTTATGACAAGTGATCTGCACATAGTGACAGGGGACACACAGGACATATTACATGCACACTGCTCTGATAAATCACAGACAGGTGATCTGCACATAGTGACAGGGGACACGCACAGGACATATTACATACACACTGCTCTGATAAATCACAGACAGGTGATCTGCACATAGTGACAGAACACACACAGGACATATTACATGCACACTGCTCTGATGTAGCACACTTATGACAAGTGATCTGCACATAGTGACAGGGGGGACACACAGGACATATTACATACACACTGCTCTGATGTAGCACACCTATGACAAGTGATCTGCACATTGTGACAGGGGGGACACACAGGACATATTACATACACACTGCTCTGATAAATCACAGACAGGTGATCTGCACATAGTGACAGGGGACACACACAGGACATATTACATGCACACTGCTCTGATAAATCACAGGCAGGTGATCTGCACATAGTGACAGGGGACACACACAGGACATATTACATGCACACTGCTCTGATACATCACAGGCAGGTGATCTGCACATAGTGACAGGGGACACACACAGGACATATTACATACACACTGCTCTGATGAAGCACACTTATGACATGTGATCTGCACATAGTCACACTTATGACAGGTGATCTGCACATAGTGACAGGGGACACACAGTGCATATTACATACACACTGCTCTGATAAATCACAGACAGGTGATCTGCGCATAGTGACAGGGACACACACAGGACATATTACATACACACTGCTCTGATAAATCACAGACAGGTGATCTGCACATAATGACATGGGACACACAGGACATATTACATACACACTGCTCTGATGAAGCACACTTATGACAGGTGATCTGCACATAGTCACACTTATGACAGGTGATCTGCACATAGTCACACTTATGACAGGTGATCTGCACATAGTCACACTTATGACAGGTGATCTGCACATAGTGACAGGGGACACACAGTACATATTACATACACACTGCTCTGATAAATCACAGAGAGGTGATCTGCGCATAGTGACAGGGGACACACACAGGACATATTACATACACACTGCTCTGATGAAGCACACTTATGACATGTGATCTGCACATAGTGACAGGGGACACACAGGACATATTACATACACATTGCTCTGATGAAGCACACTTATGACAGGTGATCTGCACATAGTCACACTTATGACAGGTGATCTGCACATAGTGACATGGGACACACAGTACATATTACATGCACACTGCTCTGATACATCACAGGCAGGTGATCTGCACATAGTGACAGGGGACACACACAGGACATATTACATACACACTGCTCTGATGAAGCACACTTATGACATGTGATCTGCACATAGTCACACTTATGACAGGTGATCTGCACATAGTGACAGGGGACACACAGTGCATATTACATACACACTGCTCTGATAAATCACAGACAGGTGATCTGCGCATAGTGACAGGGGACACACACAGGACATATTACATACACACTGCTCTGATAAATCACAGACAGGTGATCTGCACATAATGACATGGGACACACAGGACATATTACATACACACTGCTCTGATGAAGCACACTTATGACAGGTGATCTGCACATAGTCACACTTATGACAGGTGATCTGCACATAGTCACACTTATGACAGGTGATCTGCACATAGTCACACTTATGACAGGTGATCTGCACATAGTGACAGGGGACACACAGTACATATTACATACACACTGCTCTGATAAATCACAGAGAGGTGATCTGCGCATAGTGACAGGGGACACACACAGGACATATTACATACACACTGCTCTGATGAAGCACACTTATGACATGTGATATGCACATAGTGACAGGGGACACACAGGACATATTACATACACACTGCTCTGATGAAGCACACTTATGACAGGTGATCTGCACATAGTCACACTTATGACAGGTGATCTGCACATAGTGACATGGGACACACAGTACATATTACATGCACACTGCTCTGATACATCACAGACAGGTGATCTGCACATTGTGACATGGGACACACAGTACATATTACATGCACACTGCTCTGATACATCACAGACAGGTGATCTGCACATAGTGACAGGGGGGACACACAGGACATATTACATACACACTGCTCTGATGTAGCACACTTATGACAAGTGATCTGCACATTGTGACAGGGGGGACACACAGGACATATTACATACACACTGCTCTGATAAATCACAGACAGGTGATCTGCACATAGTGACAGGGGACACACACAGGACATATTACATGCACACTGCTCTGATAAATCACAGGCAGGTGATCTGCACATAGTGACAGGGGACACACACAGGACATATTACATGCACACTGCTCTGATACATCACAGGCAGGTGATCTGCACATAGTGACAGGGCACACACACAGGACATATTACATACACACTGCTCTGATGAAGCACACTTATGACAGGTGATCTGCACATAGTCACACTTATGACAGGTGACCTGCACATAGTGACAGGGGACACACAGTACATATTACATGCACACTGCTCTGATACATCACAGGCAGGTGATCTGCACATAGTGACAGGGGACACACACAGGACATATTACATACACACTGCTTTGATGAAGCACACTTATGACAAGTGATCTGCACATAGTGACAGGGGACACACAGGACATATTACATGCACACTGCTCTGATAAATCACAGACAGGTGATCTGCACATAGTGACAGGGGACACGCACAGGACATATTACATACACACTGCTCTGATAAATCACAGACAGGTGATCTGCACATAGGGACAGAACACACACAGGACATATTACATGCACACTGCTCTGATGTAGCACACTTATGACAAGTGATCTGCACATAGTGACAGGGGGGACACACAGGACATATTACATACACACTGCTCTGATGTAGCACACTTATGACAAGTGATCTGCACATTGTGACAGGGGCGACACACAGGACATATTACATACACACTGCTCTGATAAATCACAGACAGGTGATCTGCACATAGTGACAGGGGACACACACAGGACATATTACATGCACACTGCTCTGATAAATCACAGGCAGGTGATCTGCACATAGTGACAGGGGACACACACAGGACATATTACATGCACACTGCTCTGATACATCACAGGCAGGTGATCTGCACATAGTGACAGGGGACACACACAGGACATATTACATACACACTGCTCTGATGAAGCACACTTATGACATGTGATCTGCACATAGTCACACTTATGACAGGTGATCTGCACATAGTGACAGGGGACACACAGTGCATATTACATACACACTGCTCTGATAAATCACAGACAGGTGATCTGCGCATAGTGACAGGGACACACACAGGACATATTACATACACACTGCTCTGATAAATCACAGACAGGTGATCTGCACATAATGACATGGGACACACAGGACATATTACATACACACTGCTCTGATGAAGCACACTTATGACAGGTGATCTGCACATAGTCACACTTATGACAGGTGATCTGCACATAGTCACACTTATGACAGGTGATCTGCACATAGTCACACTTATGACAGGTGATCTGCACATAGTGACAGGGGACACACAGTACATATTACATACACACTGCTCTGATAAATCACAGAGAGGTGATCTGCGCATAGTGACAGGGGACACACACAGGACATATTACATACACACTGCTCTGATGAAGCACACTTATGACATGTGATCTGCACATAGTGACAGGGGACACACATGACATATTACATACACATTGCTCTGATGAAGCACACTTATGACAGGTGATCTGCACATAGTCACACTTATGACAGGTGATCTGCACATAGTGACATGGGACACACAGTACATATTACATGCACACTGCTCTGATACATCACAGACAGGTGATCTGCACATTGTGACATGGGACACACAGTACATATTACATGCACACTGCTCTGATACATCACAGACAGGTGATCTGCACATAGTGACAGGGGACACACAGGACATATTACTTGCACACTGCTCTGATAAATCACAGACAGGTGATCTGCACATAGTGACAGAACACACACAGGACATATTACATACTCACTGCTCTGATGTAGCACACTTATGACAAGTGATCTGCACATAGTGACAGGGGGGACACACAGGACATATTACATACACACTGCTCTGATACATCACAGACAGGTGATCTGCGCATAGTGACAGGGGACACACACAGGACATATTACATACACACTGCTCTGATGTAGCACACTTATGACAGGTGATCTGCACATAGTGACAGGGGACACACAGGACATATTTCATACACACTGCTCTGATGTAGCACACTTATGACAAGTGATCTGCACATTGTGACAGGGGGGACACACAGGACATATTACATGCAGACTGCTCTGATAAATCACAGACAGGTGATCTGCACATTGTGACAGGGGGGACACACAGGACATATTACATACACACTGCTCTGATAAATCACAGACAGGTGATCTGCACATAATGACATGGGACACACAGGACATATTACATACACACTGCTCTGATGAAGCACACTTATGACAGGTGATCTGCACATAGTCACACTTATGACAGGTGATCTGCACATAGTCACACTTATGACAGGTGATCTGCACATAGTCACACTTATGACAGGTGATCTGCACATAGTGACAGGGGACACACAGTACATATTACATACACACTGCTCTGATAAATCACAGACAGGTGATCTGCGCATAGTGACAGGGGACACACACAGGACATATTACATACACACTGCTCTGATGAAGCACACTTATGACATGTGATCTGCACATAGTGACAGGGGACACACAGGACATATTACATACACACTGCTCTGATGAAGCACACTTATGACAAGTGATCTGCACATTGTGACAGGGGGGACACACAGGACATATTACATGCAGACTGCTCTGATAAATCACAGACAGGTGATCTGCACATTGTGACAGGGGGGACACACAGGACATATTACATACACACTGCTCTGATAGATCACAGACAGGTGATCTGCACATAGTGACAGGGGACACACACAGGACATATTACATACACACTGCTCTGATAGATCACAGACAGGTGATCTGCACATAGTGACAGGGGACACACACACAGGACATATTACATGCACACTGCTCTGATGTAGCACACTTATGACAAGTGATCTGCACATAGTGACATGGGACACACAGTACATATTACATACACACTGCTCTGATAAATCACAGACAGGTGATCTGCACATTGTGACAGGGGGGACACACAGGACATATTACATACACACTGCTCTGATAAATCACAGACAGGTGATCTGCACATAGGGACAGGGGGGACACACAGGACATATTACATACACACTGCTCTGATAAATCACAGACAGGTGATCTGCACATAGTGACAGGGGGGACACATAGGACATATTACATACACACTGCTCTGATAAATCACAGACAGGTGATCTGCACATTGTGACAGGGGGGACACACAGGACATATTACATGTAGACTGCTCTGATAAATCACAGACAGGTGATCTGCACATAGGGACAGGGGGGGCACACAGGACATATTACATGCACACTGCTCTGCCAGCACACACTACATGTGATGCACAGGTTCTGCCACTCATGACATATAAAACAAGCACAAGTTGTAGTGTTTGTAGTTTGCGAAACACAAGGGGAGGCAGCTGACTGAGCCCAGATATGAGCACACACACCCTATCTCCCCCCTCCCCAGCTGGGCTGGGCTACAGTCATTGGCTCTGTGAATTCACACACTGTTCCCTCCCTTCCCTGGGCTGTACTGTGTACAACTCACTGCTGTTCCAGTCACCAGGCTGGGGTTGCATAGCTAGACAGAGGAGTGCAGCTCCAGCTATCAGATCTGAGGGTCTGCAGACCATGAGGGACTGACCCCCAGGATAAAGCCCATCACCTACAGCACAGCTGATCTCTCCAGGGAGGGGGAGTGGGGGGATCTTTCTCACAAGCTCACCATTGCCTTTGAGGTGCTCTGTCATGTCTGGAGCTTTGTGTAAAAGTTTATACGCGTTTTCTGGGGACCATCACCAACAGGGGCTGAAGTTTGAGGCTGGGGAAGTTATTAAGGTGATTCAGGTCTTGGAAGGAGGCTGGTGGGAAGGAGAGAAGGATGGTATCAGAGGCTGGTTCCCTGCAAGTTATGTCCAGCTGCTAGAGGTAAGTCTGGTCCCTGCTGTATCACATCCACCTGTTGACCTCAGTGTCGTTATATCATTTACACTGGTACTTAACCATCTACCTGCCAACCCAGCTCACCTTTACATGATGGTTATAAGATTTATGTTTTATATTTGTAATGCTGAATGTCTTGTTACAGCCTTGTATAATAAAGGAAATATTCATATTGTTTGTTTGAGAAACTGATACATTGTCTTAGAGTAGAATTATAGTAAAAGTGATGAAATGAAATTAGGTGTTATGATGTTGGCACTGTAGAAAGACAGACATAGGGACCTATAGATAAATAGATATATAGATATAGATGATAGATAATTGAGATAGATCATTGAGATAGATAAATGATTGAGATACAGTAGATAGATAGAATAAATATAGTTGAACAGATGATGGAATAGACAGACAGACATATAGACAGATAGATGATAGATCATTGAGATAGATAGATCATTGAGATAGATAAATGATTGACATACAGTAGATAGACAGAATAAATATAGTTGAACAGATGATGGAATAGACAGACAGACATATAGACAGACAGACATATAAACAGACAGACAGATAGATGGATAGATAGATAGATGGATAGATAGATGGATAGATAGATAGATAGATAGATAGATAGATAGATAGATAGATAGATAGATAGATAGATAGATAGATAGATAGATGATAGATAAAGAGACAGACAGATAGATAGATAGATAGATAGATGATAGAATGTGTAAACAGCAATGAAATGTATTGTTATTTTTGGAAGAATGTGGTGTTTTTTGGCTTTTATTATTATTATTATTAGTATTAGTATTATTATTAGTATTATTATTATTTGTTTTTTTGCTTTATCCTTGGTCTTGTCTTGGTTTTTGGCATTTAATGGGCAGAAGTGTATTGTGATTTACAAGGGTTGTTTGTAAGTACAGTGTTGAGCTCACTGGAGCTGAGCAGTTGTTTTTATTAGGTAATTATTTTTGATAGGATATTATCATGGGTGGATTTATTATGCAGTTATAAAGAGGCACGCTTGTAATGTATGGTGTTGATTTCACATCTGTAATTTAACTCCTTCACTATGGGTTGTTTGGGGATATAACTTGACATTATAGACTGGGTTAAAGCCACATGTTCTATGTAAAATGTATTTATATTACTAACAATCATTTTAGTTTGATGTTTTGACTCATACACCCTTCTCAATACTTTATGCATTAGTGTATATATATTAATGGGATTATACTTCTGTAGTCTAATATTGGATGCTATTTTACAGTGTATTGCATTAAACAGTTGTTGCCTTGGATATTACAGTATACAGAGCAGAATACAAAGAAGTTTATCTGTGCACTCTGTATAGCCAATCAGGCGAGTGTGCTGTGCTTACTGGCCAATCAGAGTACAAGTATACTACAGTATAGTACAACTATACCTTCATGGGCACACACAGAAGGCACTCACCTCTGAGTTAGAATGTGGTGCCCAGAGTTCAACACTGTTTAACAAATTATATTGCAGATTAATCACTAACATTATTATGTGGAAGTCCATTTTTTATAATTGCTGTCCCTTTAAAATAGTAAAAGAATGTGCTGTTATGAAAAAGAGCAGGAAATAATATAACATAACAGAAAAGCTGATTTAGGGAATACTCTGTCCCACAATCTGCCCTTAATAATCTTAAAACTAAAATTAACATATGTTTATGGCTTTAGAAAATACATTCATAGTTTTACAGAATGGCTAGCATGTCATTAACTATAGCCTTAATTACTGTGTTGCTTTACACTAAAGACATAAAATATTTAACAAGCTTTCTGCTGACATGATTATTCTGTGAGGCGGAGTGGACTTGTATAATAATACTGACATAGGGAAAAATAACATCTGTATCATCTGTGTGTGTGGGGGGGGATTTCTGGCAAAGAAAATTATTCTAAAGAAATACTAATGTTCTTTGTCCACCAGAGGGCGCTCCGAGTAATATTCTGCATTGCATGTTTAGAGATTTAGAATTGCAAAAAATGTATGTGTGGATCAGAATTGTGGATCAGTACTTTTTACCATTATTTAACCACTCCCCTACTTGTGTACCCAGCAGTATGCAGTGTGGCAGCACCTTTTATATATAATCATACAATATAAACATACTTTATAATATAAATATTTATATTTTTATATGTATAATGGTATCACATATATTATTACTTTATATTATCCTTGTTCAATTATTAAACATTGATTAAGTAGCCTGGTAATATGTTCTTTTGGACTTTCTATGTATGTGTAAGAGGTTGAAAGCAATAAAAATGGAAACAATTACAAAGCACATAATCAGATTAACCTTTTGATTGTACGCTCTGGCAGCCAAGAAGTTAAAAGGCATAAGACGTAATACACATTTAATTAAAAACAATTAATGTCATATGGTATTTCATTGACACCTGCTGCTGGTGTCACTTTAAATGAGTACAACTATATCAGTATGCACCTGATAGTCTCCCTGTGCCCCGTTCCTTTACATACCAGGCAGTAACAATATCCTAGTAAATAAACACAGGCTATCTAGTCTTGGCTATAGCACACACAGTGAAACAATGCCACTGTACTGCCTGGCAGAGCTCTGACATTAGCTCATGCTGTGTAAACAAAAGGACTTTCTGCTAGAGGATAAAACAAAGAGACGATTGGCACAGGATCTCTACAGGAAGGTGACAGCAGGGGAAATGACCCTCAGCAAGCAGTGACTCAGAGATTTAACACTGCTAGGACTCGTCTTATAACAACTGTATCATCACTGTCCTGGTGTAAATAGCTGTTTCATACCTGTTGTAACACAAAATGACACACAACTTTACTCACATCTGCACTGGGTTATTGTATTCTGTACTGTACTTTTTATAGCAGTGTACCAGAGCTGTCAAGTAAAAGCCATACAAAAGCTTGTATAATTTATTTTAAATCATGTGAAAAATAGTTATTTCTCATTTATTCAAATGTTTTAGGTTTGTAAAAAATTGAAAATCACTACCTTTTGTGTCAGTTATATGTAATTATTGTTGCGGACGGTGTGCTCAAATGAAGAATCACTGTCATAAAACACATGTAAATACCTTCTTCTTTTTTTACCCATATTTTATAATGGACTGCACCAGCAAGCAGTTGGAGGACATGTGTAGCATGATTTGGTGTGGATTTGTGCGACTTAAAGCAATTTGCTCGTTTTTTTTTTTTTTAATGCAAGCCCATACACCTGAAAATGATGTTGTTTCTTGTGTATCTCAGTAATGGCTGCTGTGTATTTCACATGGATGTGACCTGTAACTTGATTTTGAATACAAGTATGGGTAGTATCAGTAATATTATGTTAGTAAAATGGAAAATCTAAATGTGTAAATCTCTTCCTTCACTCATTCTAATCAACAACATGTTTACCATACTTGCCATAGGATTGTGGCCTCCTCTCCAGTGGTAAAATTATTCTAGGAACCTGATCCTCATTGTAAAAATCTGAATGTGGGCTTGGCATGGATGTCTGTGGCTGTGGGAATCGGACATATGGACATTAATGGTCTTATGTATATATTTCTATGCATATTGTGGCATCTAATTCTCCTGCACAGAATAATAAAAAATATACTAATCTGGAGATCTGACATCTGTGAATATCCTGCATTTTACATATTAGAGTAGATGGGACAATTAAAAAAACGTCAATTATCAAACTGACTTTGTTCTTTTTGTTATACTTTTTTAAAAGCAGGTAGGTCGGCTCAGTAGCGTGCACATGCCTGAAGTAATATATGGCTACAGTTTTGCAAGAATACTTTTAATAATGTTATACATTTGCAAGAGCACTAGATAGTAGCAATGTTTGCTGCCATGGAGCGCTCCAGAGACACGTGAATCTACCTAGTTATGCTCCTTAACAAAGAATACAATAAGAATAAAGCAAAATGTGATAATAGAATTAAATTGGAAACTTTTTTAAATGGTATGCTCTAGCCAAATCACAAAAGAGCATTGTTGGGTTGTATGTCCATTCATCTAAAAACAAAATCCTTGCTATGTGATAATAATGATCTGATTTCTGTAGATAGAACTAGATTTATACTCTATGCCAGTGGTGGCACCATTACTGCTCTATGCTATGGTTTGTGACCTGTTACTGGGTTGGCAGATGCTTTTCCTGGGACTCTGCCCTACTATTTTACAGCATGTCCAGGCATCAGTGGGCAAATTGACTTGGCATTAGTTGAAAACAATGTTGGTCAAACTCATACGATCTAAAATAAAGTAGAATGTTTTCAGTAACATTTATTGTTGTAAGTTACATTTTCCAGTTGTTGCCTATAACATTTGTATTAAAGACAGATGAAGCTGCAAAAGGGCTAAACATTTATTCCATAGCGACAGAGCACTGCAAGTCCCAAGCTGAACACAGCCTGTGATTATTGGTTATGCAAATATGCCCTCCCTGATTGGTGCAACACTGTATACAGCTTAGGGCTCGATTTATCAAAGCCCTACGGCTGCAAGTTCTCACAAGAACTTGCTCGCCATAATTTAGCAAGCAGCGGTCATCAGACCGCCGCTTCCCTAACCTCTTCGCCACCTCTAAGGTGGCGAAATTCAATCTCCGTGGTCTAGTCCGACCGAGGAGATTGACAGCTTCTGCCCGTGCGTGATTGGCTGTGCGCAGGCAGGGAGCGGGATTGCACGCAAGCACGAAATTGCGCTCGTGTGCAATGGTGATTACCTGTGAGTAATTTCGCCCCGCCACAGACAAGCTGAGGCGTACAGGGGTGCATATACGTGCCCCTGTCCGCCTCAGCTTTGATAAATCTAGCCCTTAGTATAACATAGGGTTACCACCCAGACGGTATTTTACTGAAATTTCTGGTATTGTTAAGGTTCAGGTCAATTTAAAAATAAAGATAAAATATAGAAATAACCTAACAGCTTTAGTTTCTCATTTAGGCTGTATAAACATGTATGCAAATGTATGCTAATGAGCATGGCCAGTGTTTTTTCAAAAAAAGATGGCAACCCTTGTGCAATAGTGTATTGGGTTCATCGTGACTAACTGTGTTCACCTCCTTTAAAATAGCGAAAGAGCCCTGATTTCATATCACATTAGAGCATTTTCTTTTTACACTTTTGGTCCACTTAATGCTAATATATTAAAATGAGTTTATATAGAACATTTAGGGCCAGATTACAAGTGGAGCGCAAAATTTCACTTTTGTAAAGGGCGATTTTTGTGCTCCACTTTGTAATACCAGCTCACACAAATGTGCGCTGGTATTACAAGTTAGGTGCAATGCACACGCGACCTCGCATTCTCATTGCACGGAAGCATTGCTCTCATGAGAGCTCACTTTTATAGGCGCCAATGGGAGCCTCGTTCTCATGCCGTGTGTGTATATGCACATAATAACACATACATATATGTGTGCATAAGCATATACATATACATTTATAGAGAACACGCAGTACTCATAGATCCCAATGTAAAGACACAGTTCCCCACACTCGTCAACTTTAACGCCATAAAACTGCTTCATGCAGTTTTTTTTTATATTAGAGATGCTGATCTTTTTTATTTAATATAGAAACATACTCTTAAGTTTAGGGGCAATTGGGACACTTTTTGAAAATTAACCAGAGATCTGATAATGTTTGGAGCGCTAATTGCTACCACAAGCTCACGGTAGCAAAAAACAGCCACTTGTAATGGCTGGCTATTTATTGCGCACCTGCAAACAGGCAAATTTAAATAAGTTTTACATATTAGAATAGATGGAACAATTAAAAAAAACGTCAATTATCAAACTGACTTTGTTCTTTTTGTTATACTTTTAGAAAAGCAGGTAGGTCGGCTCAGTAGCGTGCACATGCCTGAAGATTAATAATATATGGCTACAGTTTTGCAAGAATACGTTTAATAATGTTATACATTTGCAAGAGCACTAGATAGTAGCTCTCGGCTAGATTACGAGTTGTGCGTTATGGGTTAAAAAGAAGCATTATGGCTCTTTTTCACTACCGCTGGTATTACGAGTCTTGCAGGTATATCTGTACCGCACACTTTTTGGCCGTAACACAACGTAACTACCGCAGCTTTCAAAAAGTCCTTTTTCAATGGGACTTCCACAGCACCGGTATTACGAGTTTGCCTGTCCGGCCAAAAGTGAGCGGTACAGCCTATACCGTCAAGATCCATATCGTAAACTGAAAGTCAGTAGTTATGGGTTTTGTGCTACAAAGCTGTAACATAAATCTCATAACTAAAGTGCTAAAAAGTACACTAACACCCATAAACTACCTATTAACCCCTAAACCGAGGCCCTCCCGCATCCCAAACACTAACATAAAATTATTAACCCCTAATCTGCCGCTCCGGACATCACCACCACTATAATAAACATATTAACCCCTAAACCGCCGTACTCCCGCATCGCAAACACTAGTTAAATATTATTAACCCCTAATTTGCTGTCCCTAACATCGCCGCAACCTACCTTACTGTTATTAACCCCTAATCTGCTGCCCCCAAAATCGCTGCCACTATACTAAAGTTATAAACCCCTAAACCTAACCCTAAGTGTAACCCTAACACCCCCTAACTTAATGTAATTAAAATAAATCTAAATAAAAATTACTATCATTAACTAAATACTTACCTATAAAATAAACCCTAAGTTACATTGTTACATGTTACATTGTAGCTAGCTTAGGTTTTATATTTATTTCACAGCTAAGTTTGTATTTATTTTAACTAGGTAGAATAGTTAGTAAATAGTTATTAACTATTTACTAACTACCTAGTTAAAATAAATACAAATTTACCTGTAAAATAAAACCTAACCTGTCTTACACTAACACCTAACATTACACTACAATTAAATAAATTACAAAAAAAACACAACACTAAATTACACAAAATAAAAAAGAAATGATCAAATATTTAAACTAGTAACACCTAATCTAAACTGCCAATAGTCCTTAAAAGGGCCTTTTATGGGGCATTGCCCCAAAGAAATCAGCTCTTTTACCTGTAAAAAAAAATACAAACACCCCCCCCCAACAGTAAAACCCACCACCCACACAACCAACCCCCCCAAATAAAATCCTATCTAAAAAAAACCTAAGCTCACCATTGACCTGAAAAGGGCATTTGGATGGGCATCGCCCATAAAAGGGCATTTTGCTCTTTTTCAGCCCAAAACCTAAGCTAAAAATAAAGCCCACCCAATAAACCATTAAAAATACCTAACATTAACCCCCAAAGATCCACTTACAGTTTTTGAAGACCGGACATCCATCCTCAACGAAGCCGGGAGAAGTCCTCAGCGAAGCCGGCAGAAGTCTTCATCTAAGCAGGCCGAAGTCTTCATCCAAGCAGGCAGAAGTCTTCATCCAGACGGCATCTTCTATCTTCATCCATCTGGCGCGGAGCGGCTCCATCTTCAAGACATCTGGCGCGGAGCATCCTCTTCTGACGATGGCTAACGAAGAATGAAGGTTCCTTTAAGGGACGTCATCCAAGAATTAAAGGTGAAAAAATCCTATTGGCTGATTGGATCAGCCAATAGAATTTAGCTTCAATCCTATTGGCTGATTCAATCAGTCAATAGGATTGAGCTTGCATTCTATTGGCTGTTCCAATCAATACAAATTTACCTGTAAAATAAAACATAACCTGAGTTACACAAACACCTAACCTTAAACTACAATTAAATAAATTACACAAAATAAAAAAGAAATTATCAAATATTTAAACTAATTACACCTAATCTAATAGCCCTATCAAAATAAAAAATCCCCCCCAAAATAAAACAAAAACCTTTGCCCGTTTACAGGTGCGCAATAAATAAGTGCTCCACTTGTAATCTATCCCTTTATCTTTCCGACTCTTCTATTTTATAAACCGTCACGTTTTCAGTGACTTGCAGCAAAAATATGAAGGAAATATAAACTGTCAAGTGATACAGATGATCTGTTAATAGCCTTGTTTTTATAGTAGGGACAACTATATATAATAATTTAATTGCTAAAAGCCTTGTAAATCCTCTGAAGACTGGAAGGAAAAACATCCCACCCAAGATTAACTGTGAGCTGGTTCACAATAGGAATTAGCAAGGGAATTAGGCATCCTGATTATTTATTGCTTATTGAGTTCATTATTTTGTTTAATGTGTACTTGTTTGTAATTACCTTATACAACATTCATAGCTTTTTATTCCTCTGTGTTTTTCTCTTTAAAGGGAAATTATAGTCAATTGTTTGTTTCATCTCAATGAGAGACACTTTAAAACTGAATGAAAGATCTGTCTTTGCTTTATATCTATTTATTGAAAAGTAGTTAATTTATGCAAATGGAGGAGTGTCACTGCTTACCAACAGGGATGTAGGGGTTGTTCTAATTAGCCAATAAGCAAATGACCTTGAGCATTGTGCACAAACATTTTTTTCCAGATATCTTTAGTATTCATTAAAACATCAATTTTTATGTCAAACTATTGGGCCGATTCTCTAAATCTCTGCAGATCAGATGTGGTTTCTCATGCTGACCTTCGCAGGGGCTGCCATGGTGGAGTTATTGTAAAAAAAAGGGGCAGTCCCAGCGAGTGGCAAGATGGCTCCTATATAAAATAATGGAGCTGGCTGCTTTTTTGCTCATAGCATCTTACAATCGCTTCTATTTTTGTATGTATATGTTTTTCTATTAGGTTTATAAGTATTTTGAGTGTTTTTGAGAAAAGCTCGCTACTTTCTACTGGCAAGAAAAAACAGTGAGATTTGCAGTGCGGAAATCTTTACAGATGGGATTAGCAAGATAAATTCATATACGCCAATGTTCAACCCATTTTTAAAAACAATTATACTTTGTATTTTGTGCTTATAAGTATAAATGTCAGTGGGTTTTTGAGTGTCCAGTTAACTTAAATTACGTTTTACACTGTGCATATTTAATATGATTTATTCTTGTGTCATTTTTATAAAAATTTTACATTTTTGATAAAATATGATTTTTGGTGCAGAATTTTGTAACGATTTTGAATCACCTTAACAATACAATTATTCCTGTGCATTTTTATGTGAACGGTTCAATTATTCCTGTTCTATCATTTTTAGATTACAAATTTAATTCTGCACTTTTCTAATGTAGCTACAGTATCTCCTTCCCATAACAAAATGCAGTATACGCCCCTTAGTGAGACACCTTGTTTTCAGGGTAAAAAGTAACTTTATAGAACACAACCAGCGAAATAGAATCTCTCCAGCCCAGAGAGCTATAGAGAATCGGCTCCTATATCCTATAATATAAAACGCCAAGTGTGTTTGTCCAAAGCTGTCATGCGCAGTAGAGACAGCGCAAGGACAAACACACCTGGCCTTAGAGTCTACACACCTGATCTGCTGCCCGCCGCAAGAACAGTGGGCGGGAGTGGGAGGGGCCGGGCAAGGCCGGGGTGGGGCCGGGCATGGTAGGCCAGGAGTGAGCGTGACGGGGCGTGGTCGAGAGAGAGATCAAAAGAGAGTGGGGAGAGAGAGCAAAAGAGAGGGGGAGAGAGAGAGCAAAAGAGAGGAGAAAGAGAATGTCAGAATATAAACCCTTAAAGCTTCGATTTAATAAAATAAATTAGTGAAACTATTATATTACAGGGGACAAAACTGGAAAAATAGAGAAAAAGCAGAGCAAGAAATAAAAGGTGTGATATTGATTTCCCATAATTCTCTCATCCTTTCACATATGATTCTCATTACTTGATATTATTAGTTATTATTATTAATAGCAGTAACAGTAAAAAAAAATTATTACAATATATTTGTTCTATATTATTTTATTTCTAAATTCCCAAAGTATTTGCAAATTCCATAATTACCTAAGAATGCTGATGTATCTGCTTGCAAAACTTAAATTTAGGAGTGTGCTATATCTGAGAACACTGAGACTCAGTATGTGTGCTAATTAGCGCTGCGGAATCTGTTGGCGCTCTACAAATAACCCATAATAATAAGAAGAAGAAGAATAAATAATGCCCTCTACCTATGGAGCTTTCTAGCAACCTTTCCTAGTACCCCTCAGTTGTAAAATCTACAGCCACCCCTTGTTCTGATATAGTTAATAGAATATTAGAATAAATAAAAACGTTTTATGTGTGGTGGTTGCAGAGTTTGTCATAATATTAAGCTCCTCATGCTTTAGCTAGTCAGGTGGAGGGGGGTAAAGACCAACACAACTGAATGCATTTTATATGTGAAGTACGTGTATATCACCTTATGAAATGCTATAAAGAGGTTCCCTGTATAGTCTCTTTATATGCATTTGATGTATGTATTGGGTACTTGTAAAGCACGGCTAATCACCCGTAAGGGTCTTAAGGCGCTGCTCATTTTATCGGAAGGATGAAAGGCTGAGTGGACCTCACCGGGGATCGAACCTGCAACCCTTGGGTTACTACAGAGCTCTGCCACAGTGCCTTAGCACCTTGATGAGCAGTATGGCTACTGATTGTCTGTACCACTGTCACCTCTAAATGTGAGTAAAGGGATATGAAACCCAAAAATGTTCTTTCATGATTCAGATAGAACATACAATTTTAAACAACTTTCCAATTTACTTTTATTGTCAAACTTAATTATTTTGGTATTCTCTTTTGAAGGAGTAGCGATAAACTACTGGGAGTTAGCTGTACACATTGGTAGCTACCAATCTGCAATTTGCTCCCAGTAGTGCACAGCTGAGTCACCCAAAATTTGTTTTTCAACAAAAGATACCAAAAGAATGAAACACGTTAGACCAGTGTTTCTTAACTCCAGTCCCCAGGACCCTTAACAGGCCAGATATTCATTATATCTTAAAGGGACACTGAACCAGGCATGCAATTTTTAGCAACCTTCTAATTGACTCCTATTATCAAATTGTCTTCATTCTTGATATCTTTATTTGAAATGCAGGAATGTAAGTTTAGATGCCGGCCCATTTTTGGTGAACAAACTGGGTTGTTCTTGCTGATTGGTGGGTAAATTCACCCACCAATAAATAAGTGCTTTCCATGGTTCTGAACCAAAATAAAATTGCTTAGATGCCTTCTTTTTCAAATAAAGAAAGCAAGAGAACGAAGAAAAATTGATAATAGGAGTAAAGTAGAAAGTTGCTTAAAATGACATGCTCTATCTGAATCACGAAAGAAAAAAATTGGGTTCAGTGTCCCTTTAACTAGAGCACAGGTGAAATAATTAGATGATCAGTAACCACGGTTACTAACCTGCTCTCATCCTTTAGATGATTATTTCACCTGTGCTCTAGTTAAGATATAATGAAAATCTGGTCTGAGGACTGGAGTTGAGAAACACTGCATTAGATAATAGAAGTACATTGCATGCTCTGTCCCTTTAAGTTAAAAAAAAAATCATGAGTGGACATCCAGGTGGGCAAAAGAATAAGCACCCAGCGGGGCATTAAAAATTATGTACAATTAAAAAAAAAAAAAAAAAAATTACCAGGAATTTAAAAAGCTTTTTGCAGTGCTGATATCTGGTATGTTAATGTCTCTTTAAGCACTGAGTGTTCTACAATAAACCCCAAGTGGGATTTGGGAGAATTTAATGAACTAATGGAGCAGAAAATCTGCCTGAATTACTTTCTAAAGTCTTAAAATTAAATAATCAATCAAAAAGTACTGTGCCCTTTAGAATAAAACTATAGCCATTATATCTTATTCCTTATATATACAACCTGATGTATTTGCTTCATTATAAACAAAGTGCAGGAATTGTTCATTTACTCCAGTAAGTTACTCCCAGTATTCATTTTGGAGCTCAAAATAACAGCTTTGCTTGAATATTCTCTCTTCCTTTGCATTTTATATTGAGTTTTTTTAATTATCACAGCATTTTGTTAGATGATTTTCACAAGTAACTAACTGCAAATGGAAAATGTGCCAGAAATATGCTATTTAAAGGTACAATTCACACATTTATTGTACTGGGACTCCTGGCAGTGTACAAGGTGGTATTATTTAAAGGGACATAATAGTTAAAATTGATATGGGCATGAGTTAATTTTAAAGGGATATGAAACCCCAAAAATGTATTTTGTGATTCAGACAGAGCATACCATTTTTAAAACGTTTCCAATTCACTTCTATTATCAAATTTGCATTGTTCCCATGTTATTCTTTGTTGAAGAGATACTTAGCTAGGCATCTGAGGCACTACACGACAGGAAATAGTGTTCTTGCAAATGGATAAGATTCTTGCAAAACTTCTGCCATATAGTGCTCAAGAAAGGGACAAGTATATAAGCATATCCCTGCTTTTCAACAAAAGATACCAATAGAACAAATACAATTTGAAAATAGAAGAAAATTAGAAAGTTGTTTAAAATCACATGCTCTATCTGAATCATGGATGAAGGATTTTGGGTTTCATATCCCTTTAATTTAAAACGAGAAGCATATTTTTTTGATACTTGTATTGGCACTGTTTCAGGAGCCCAGCTACATTTGCTGCACATGCCCAGTGGTGGCATTTATGATGCAGGCTCCCAGACATGATGCCTACCACCAGTGGCTCTCTGAGTAGACAGATCAGGCCTTCCCTTTGGGCAGGGCGAGAGGGACACCCGCCCAGGGCCCCGTCCCGCACTGTCAGGGTGAGAACATGAAAAGGTGCAATGTATATTCTATATTTAGTTTATGAAGAAGTGTTTATGGGATCCGGACATGTAATACATAGTGTTATTCTTTATATAGGGACAGGTGTGGACCATATAGGGGGCAGAACATACGGGGGAGGGGAATAAGAGAGCTGGTCAGTGGGGCCCCACAAATTTGTCTTGCCCAGGGCCCCGCAACTGCTAAGGATGTGCCTGAGACAGATCATTTGGATGTGGGGGCATTAAGCTCACAAAACAAATGTATATTATATACCTATGAAACAGTGATAGCTTTTGCAAAAATTCTTTTACTCAAAACTGAAATGCACTCATTTTAGTTTTAGCAAATGTATCCTTTTAATTTCAAACTGGGCAACTTTCACTTACTAAGGCCTCTATTCAAAAGGACTTGCTTCACATTTTGAGGAGGCTCACCTAAAAATCTGCGTCCATACGCCTGAAACCGCTGCATATTTTCTAGCTAATTCAAAAAGAAATGCAAAGAAAATATGCAATGTATAATTCAGGCGTATGGCTACGGATTATGAGTTGCGTTTTGACACAAATCGGTAGGTTCGCTTAATTTTTTGCAGCTTATTTTTTTTATTACAAATCAGTGCTTTAAGTTGAAAAAAATAAATAGGCAGCTTTTTTCAAAAGGTGAAATTATGTTTGCTTGAAATGTTAATGGCATTACTTGGAAAGCAGTTAAAGGGATATGAAACCCATTTTTTTTCTTTTATGATATTCCAATTTAATTATATTTGCTTCATTCTTCAGATATCCTTTGCTGAAGAAATTGCAATGCACATGGGTGAGC
Organism: Bombina bombina; assembly: GCF_027579735.1. Lineage (NCBI taxonomy): Eukaryota > Metazoa > Chordata > Amphibia > Anura > Bombinatoridae > Bombina > Bombina bombina. Next base: position 1,534,864,740 of record NC_069499.1, read on the forward strand.
CAATCACACGAGGCATCTATGTGCAGTCACCAAATAAGCAGCTACTAAGCCTATTTAGATATGCCTTTCAACAAAGGATATCAGGAGAATGAAGCAACTTAGATATTAGAAGTAAACTGGAAATTTGTTTGCAATGGTGTGCTTTTTCTAAATCATGAAAAAAAACAATTATGTCTCTTTAAAGCAAAGTAAATGTTGCAGTTTTTTTTACAATTATATATCCCAATATATCTTTACCAGCATCCCCAGCCTCAGCAGCTGCTCCTCCAGATTTAGATATGTTCCTCTGTGCAGCAGATTTACTAATGCTCACCCAAACGCTTTTTAATGAATCCTTTTCAAAGAATAACAGAAATAAAGAGGTTCTCTATAGGGTGTGTAAAATCTTGTACAAGTTAGAAACCTCTATTATAACTGAATTCTGTTAGCTAAGTTTTGGCTGGGATAACATATTTGTTATTTTTTTAAATAGTGTGCGGAAATACTAATTGGAACTGTTTTGCTGTACGCAAAGGTGACACTTTTTTAATCCTTTAGTTTATAGTCAAAATATGAAATCATAGTTGGTAGAAAGCACACAAAGCTAGATTACAAGGGGAGAGCTAATTTATCGTGCACCCGCAAACGGGATAAATAACCAGCCATTACAAGTGCTCAAAAAAATTAACCAGAGATCAGATCAGAGCGGGTGTGGGGTGTCTTTACTTTGCGGTCTATGGGAACTGTGTGTTCTCTGTAAATATATATTTATATGCTGAGATTTGGCACCCCACTCGTAATATGGCCAAAAATGTATTAGTAATCTCATCCTATGATATCAGGTGTTTTAAAACATTTATGTTTTGTTCTGGTTGAGCTTAAAGGGACATGAAACCCAAAAGTATTCATTCATGATTAACTTTCCAATTGAATTCTATTATACGTATCTGGGAACTAGTTAAACACAACTGGTAAACCAATGATTAGAGACATATATGTGCAGCCACCAATCAGCAGCTAGGTCCCATTAGTGCATTGTTGCTCCTGAGCCTAGGAGAACTGTACAGACAAGCAATTTAAAAAAGGGAATATTTAAAAGTAAACAAACCTCCAGCAGCCTGTCTTTAAAAATCAAAAAAATCAAAAAAATTAAATAAATAAGTCTGCACGTGCTTTAACCAATCAGAGGCTGTAATGCCTGAGACATTATTGTGAATGATAGCACATTCACAAGTTCTTGTTACCTCTGGGGGGAGAGAGAGGGATTCGGCAACAGCCCAGAAACAGGCTCCAAATCATATAACTTCATATATTATTTCTAGTAGACCATGAGATTTGTCTCTTGTTTTTCAGTAAATATACATTTCTTTCATTGTCTCACTTTCAGCAAGATTACAAGTCGCGCAGTATATATGACACTGGTTTTCGCTACGGCTTGCGTGTACTGGAGTATCCTGGTCTTCGGCCGTTTTTGTGTCTGTCGGAGCTCCTTCCAGGATCACTACCGCTTTTGATTCGCATGGCTACGTTGTAAACAGGCCTGTGCGACTGTACCACTATTGGATTACAAATACGTGGATTCACATTGCCTACATCGGTTGCTGTCGCAACAATTTGACGGACTCCAGTATATTATAGTCTTAAGTGAACAGCCTATGATAAGTATCATGAACTAATTTTGTTGATTTTGAATTATATGAGTAGTTTGGATATTAACTACTATAATACTGCAACGTTTGTGTGTGTTTTTCCTTTCTTGTTTGGTGCGTATCAGGCAGGAATATTTACTTATTCACCTGTTATATATATCTTTTATACCACATTTAGTTTTGTGTTCACTGTGCACAGTAGGCAAATTATAGTGCATGTGTACTATAATAACTAAGTATAAAGTATATTTGACTAAGAGTGCTGTTGTAAGGTATCTTTTTTTTTCTTATTATTAGTATATCATGCAGTATATATATTTCCCGAGAGTGATATTGTCTTTTCGCAAGCAATTTTCATTGTGCTGATATTCCAAGTCTTGAAAAATCACGATTGCGCGTACGCATTCGTCTTTTACGCAACAATCCTTTCCGTACTTGAAGAGCTGTAGATAATGTTTTTCTGCAACAAAAAAGTTTTACAAAACACTTAAAAAATACATTACAAAGTACAGTTACACTCATATTAACACTGTCTGATAAAAATGATTGTAAAAAAAATTATTGTACACAAAAGTTATAAGGGCTAAAAGATATGAGATCTTGGGTGTTAGAAAAAAAAATGACACAGGAATTTTACATCGACAAACATACACATACATAGAGAAACATGGATTTTTATGTATAGAGATATGTTTAGCTATAGAGATAATGAAAATATTTCACATTACAATCTTATGCACATTAAACAATATCTCAGAGGGATTTTCAAAGAGATATTCACATATAGATCTTGAGATATCTTCATATATATATACGCAGCTTAAAATGCGGGCAAAAGAACTTATTTTGCAACTTGTAACACCTGTGCAACCAAAAATGTGCAAACACCTAAACGCGCATGGTGTTATCGCAGTTGATTTGCCGCGCAACTTGTAATCTTGCTGTTTATGTTTGGAAATGAGAACCATGTAGCAAATGACTGAGAATTATTTTGGAAAAAACATAATTTATGTAAGAACTTACCTGATAAATTAATTTCTTTTATATTGGCAAGAGTCCATGAGCTAGTGACGTATGGAATATACAATCCTACCAGGAGGGGCAAAGTTTCCCAAACCTCAAAATGCCTATAAATACACCCCTCACCACACCCACAATTCAGTTTAACGAATAGCCAAGAAGTGGGGTGATAAAGAAAGGAGTAAAAAGCATCAACAAAGGAATTTATACAAAAAAATCATAACCACCATTAAAAGGGTGGGCCTCATGGACTCTTGCCAATATGAAAGAAATTAATTTATCAGGTAAGTTCTTGCATAAATTATGTTTTCTTTCATGTAATTAGCAAGAGTCCATGAGCTAGTGACGTATGGGATAGCAATTCCCAAGATGTGGAACTCCACGCAAGAGTCACTAGAGAAGGAGGGACAAAATAAAAACAGCCATTTCGCTGAAAAAAATAAATCTACAACCCAAATATAAGTTTATTCTCAAGAAAGAAAAAGAAAAACTTAAATCATAAGCAGAAGAATCAAACTGAAACAGCTGCCTGAAGAACTTTCCTACCAGAAAACTGCTTCCGAAGAAGCAAACACATCAAAATGGTAGAATTTAGAAAATGTATGCAAAGAAGACCAAGTTGCTGCTTTGCAAATCTGATCAACTGAAGCTTCATTCTTAAAAGCCCAAGAAGTGGAAACTGATCTAGTAGAATGAGCTGTAATTTTCTGAGGTGGGGTTTTACCCAACTCCAAATAAGCTTGATGAATCAAAAGCTTTAACCACAATGCCAAAGAAACGGCAGAAGCCTTCTTACCTTTCCTGGAACCAGAAAAGATAACAAATAGACTAGAAGTCTTCCTGAAATCTTTAGTGGCTTCAACATAATATTTCAGAGCTCTCACCACATCCAAAGAATGTAAAGATCTCTCCAAAGAATTCTTAGGATTAGGACACAAAGAAGGGACAACAATTTCTCTATTAATGTTGTTAGAATTCACAACCTTAGGTAAGAATTTAAATGAAGTCCACAAAACTGCCTTATCCTGATGAAAAATCAGAAAAGGAGATTCACAAGAGAAAGCGGATAATTCAGAAACTCTTCTAGCAGAAGAGATGGCCAAAAGGAACAACACTTTCAGGAAAGTAGTTTAATGTCCAAAGAATGCATAGGCTCAAATGGAGGAGCCTGTAAAGCCTTCAAAACCAAATTAAGACTCCAAGGAGGAGAGATTGATTTAATGACAGGCTTGATACGAACCAAAGCCTGTACAAAACAATGAATATCAGGAAGTTTAGCAATTTTCCTATGGAATAAAACAGAAAGAGCAGAGATTTGTCCTTTCAAGGAACTTGCAGACAAACCTTTATCCAAACCATCCTGAAGAAACTGTAAAATTCTAGAAATTCTAAAAGAATGCCAAGAGAATTTATGAGAAGAACACCATGAAATGTAAGTCTTCCAAACTCTATAATAAATCTTTCTAGAAACAGATTTACGAGCCTGCAATATAGTATTAATCACTAAGTCAGAGAAACCTCTATGACTAAGCACTAAGCGTTCAATTTCCATACCTTCAAATTGAATGATTTGAGATCCTGATGGAAAAACGGACCTTGAGATAGAAGGTCTGGCCTTAATGGAAGTGGCCAAGGTTGGCAACTGGACATCCGAACAAGATACACATACCAAAACCTGTGAGGCCATGCTGGAGCCACCAGCAGCACAAACAATTGCTCCATGATGATTTTGGAGATAACTCTTGGAAGAAGAACTAGAGGTGGAAAAATATAAGCCGGTTGATAACACCAAGGACATATCAATGCATCCACTTCTTCCGCCTGAGGATCCCTGGACCTGGGACATTTTTTGTTTAGATGAGAAGCCATCATATCTATTTCTGGAAGCCCCCACATCTGAACAATTTGAGAAAACACATCTGAATGGAGAGACCATTCTCCCGGATGTAAAGTCTGACGACTGAGATAATCCGCTTCCCAATTGTCTATACCTGGGATATGAACCGCAGAAATTAGACAGGAGCTGGATTCCACCCAAACAAGTATCCAAGATACTTCTTTCATAGCTTGAGGACTGGGAGTCCCACCCTAATGATTGACATATGCCCCATTTGTGATATTGTCTGTCTGAAAACAAATGAATGGTTCTCTCTTCAATAGAGGCCAAAACTGAAGAGCCCTGAGAATTGCACTGAGTTCCAAAATATTGATTGGTAATCTTGCCTCTTGAGAAAGTCGAACATTGGGATTTAAGGATATTAATTGTGATACCCTTGTATAATCCCTGCACCATTGGTTCAGCATACAAAGCTGAAGAGGTCTCATGTGAAAACAAGCAAAGGGGATCGCGTCCGATGCTGCAGTCATGAGGCCTAAAACTTCCATGCACATAGCTACTGAAGGGAATGACTGAGACTGAAGGTTCCGACAGGCTGCAACCAATTTCAAACGTCTCTTGTCTGTTAGAGACAAAGTCATGGACACTGAATCTATCTGGAAACCTAAAAAGGTTACCTTTGTCTGTGGAATCATAGAACTTTTTTGGTAAATTGATCCTCCAACCATGTCTTTGAAGAAACAACACTAGTTGATTCATGTGAGATTCTGCAGAACGTAAAGATTGAGCGAGTACCAAGATATCATCCAAATAAGGAAACACCGCAATACCCCGCTCTCTGATTACAGAGAGTAGGGCACCGAGAACCTTTGAAAAGATTCTTGGAGCTGTTGCTAGGCCAAAAGGAAGAGCAACAAATTGGTAATGCTTGTCTAGAAAAGAGAATCTCAGGAACTGATAGTGATCCGGATGAATCAGAATATGAAGATATGCATCCTGTAAGTCTATTGTGGACATATAATGCCCTTGCTGAACAAAAGGCAGAATAGTCCTTATAGTCACCATCTTGAAAGTTGGTACTCTTACATATTGATTCAAAATCTTTAGATCCAAAACTGGTCTGAATTAATTTTCTTTCTTTGGGACAATAAATAGATTTGAATAAAACCCCAGGCCCTGTTCCTGAAACGGAACTGGCATGATTACCCCTGATAACTCCAGGTCTGAAACACACTTTGCTGGAATCTTCTCACAGATGGTCTTACTCTAAATCCTATTCTGTACCCTTGAGAGACAATACTCTGAATCCAATGATTTTGGACCAAATTGATCCAAACATCTTTGAAGAATTTTAATCTGACTCCTACCAGCTGAGCTGGAATGAGGGCCTCACCTTCATGTGGACTTGGGGACTGGCTTTGATCTCTTAAAAGGCTTGGATTTATCCTAATTTTAGGAAGGCTTCCAATTGGAAACAGATTCCTTTGGGGAAGGATTAGATTTCTGTTCCTTATTATGTTGAAATGAACGAAAATGGTTAGAAGCTTTAGATTTACCTTTAGTTTTTTTATCCTGAGGCAAAAAACTCCCTTCCCCCCAGTGACAGTTGAAATTATTGAATCCAACTGAGAACCAAATAATTTATTACCTTGGAAAGAAAGAGAAAGCAATCTAGACTTAGAAGTCATATCAACATTCCAAGATTTGAGCCACAAAGCTCTTCTAGCTAAAATAGCTAAAGACATATATCTAACATCAATTTTGATGATATCAAAAATGGCATCACAAATGAAATTATTAGCATGTTGAATCAACTTAACAATGCTAGACAAATCATGATCTGATACTTGTTGCGCTAAAGTTTCCAACCAAAAAGTTGAAGCAGCTGCAACATCAGCCAAAGAAATTGCAGGCCTAAGAAGATGACCTGAATATAAATAAGCCTTCCTTAGATAAGATTCAAGTTTCCTATCTAAAGGATCCTTAAAAGAATTACTATCTTCCGTAGGAATAGTAGTACGTTTAGCAAGAGTAGAGATAGCCCCATCAACTTTGGGTATCTTTTCCCAAAAATCTAACTGCTGGCAAAGGATACAATTTTTTAAACCTTGAAGAAGGAATAAAAGAAGTACCAGGCCTATTCCATTCTTTAGAAATCAGAAATAGCATCAGGAACTGGAAAAACCTCTGAAATAACCACAGGAGGTTTATAAACAGAATTTAAATGTTTACTAGTTTTAATATCAAGAGTACTCGTTTCCTCCATATCCAATGTAATCAACACTTCTTTTAATAAAGAACGAATATACTCCATTTTAAATAAATAAGAGGATTTGTCAGTGTCAATATCTGAGGTAGGATCTTCTGAATCAGATAGATCCTCATCAGAAAAGGATAAATCAGTATGTTGCCGGTCATTTGAAATTTCTTCAACTCTATGAGAAGTTTTAAAAGACCTTTTATGTTTATTAGAAGGCGGGATGGCAGACAAAGCCCTCTGAATAGAATCATAAATAAATTATTTTAAATTTACAGGTATATCTTGTGCATTAGATGTTGAGGGAACAGCAACAGGTAATGAACTATTACTGATGGATGCATTTTCTGCATGTAAAAGTTTATCATGACAACTATTACAAACCACAGCTGGAGTTATAATGTCTACAAGTTTACAACAAATGCACTTAGCTTTGGTAGAACTGTTATCAGGCAGCTGGGATCCAACAGTGAATTCTGAGACAGGATCAGATTGAGACATCTTGCAAATGTAAGAGAAAAAAACAACATATAAAGCAAAATTATTAATTTCCTTTTCTGGCAGTTTCAGGAATGGGAAAAAATGCAAACAGAATAACCCTCTGACATAGAAAAAGGCAAGAGGAAAAAAGGAATGGGGTCTTAAATAATGAAAATATTTGGCGCCCAGTATGACGCACAACAAACAAAAAAATTTTTTTTGGCGCCAAAAACGTCTGAAAACGACACACTCGTGTCATAGATGACGCAACCTTGTGAAGGACTCGGTGTCAACTAAGGACTCGACGTCAATTAAGACGCCGCAAATGACGAATTTGCGTCAACGAACGTAACTTTGCGCCAAAAAAATCTTGCGCCAAGAATGACGCAATAAAATTTGGCATTATGCACCCTCGCGAGCTTAATTCTGCCCACAAATTTAAAAGACAATCAATTTGAAAAAGAGGCTATACCCCAGGTAAGAAATACATTTTCATAAAAAAGCATTTCCCAGATATGAAACTGACAGTCTGCAAAAAGGAAATATACTGAAAACCTGAATCATGGCAAATATAAGTACATATATTTAGAACTTTATATAAATACATAAAGTGCCAAACCATAGCTGAGAGTGTCTTAAGTAATGAAAACATATTTACCAAAAGACACTCATCTACATAAAGTAGATAGCCAAACCAGTACTGAAATGGTTATCAGTAGAGGTAATGGAATATGAGAGTATATCGTCGATCTCAAAAGGGAGGTAGGAGATGAATCTCTATGACCAATAACAGAGAACCTATGAAATAGATCCCTGTGAGGAAAACCATTGCATTCAATAGGTGATACTCCCTCTGACATTCGCTGTACTCTGAGAGGAATCGGGCTTCAAAATGCTGAGAAGTGCATATCAACATAGAAATCTTAGCACAAACTTACTTCACCACCTCCATAGGAGGCAAAGTTTGTAAAACTGAATTGTGGGTGTGGTGAGGGGTGTATTTATAGGCATTTTGAGGTTTGGGAAACTTTGCCCCTCCTGGTATTATATCCCATACGTCACTAGCTCATGGACTCTTGCCAATTACATGAAAGAAAAAACATTAAACCATAAAGTAAGTGTATGTAAATTAAAAATGTACTTTTATTATACAAATTACAAATATACAGCTCAAAGGCTGGGCACAGTGTATGTTTGGTTTGGCTTAACGCTATCTTTATTGCATCCCGTTTTCGTTCACTTGGAATAGTCCCACAGAGGGGATAGATAGGTTGACTGAGGATTTTCCTGGGGTGGCTGTCTTGTAATTTTCTGTGAATTGCAACATGAGGTCATTAAATAATAAATGAACATGTCTTATTGGTAGCAATGAGTTTACAAATATTTTTATAGATATATTTTGGCCCTAGAATGGTGCAGACTGTTTGGCAATTAGTCTTCAGGAAACAGTGAGCAAGTTCAGATTTCTTGTGACTTGTAACAGATATATATATATATATAAAGTTCAAAGTAGACAAGCACTCCAGAAATCCAAATCACATGCCCAGGGTGCAGCAGATAGGTAAATAGAAAGTAATGAAGAGTGCACTCACCAGGACTTTTCAAAGTTTTACATAATTGGAATAAAACTTTGAAAAGTCCTGGTGAGTGCACTCTTCATTACTTTCTATATATATATATATATATATATATATATTTATTATTATTTTTTTAAGGTGTTATATTATTCTGTACTTGCATTAAACATCTCTTCCTACTAATTCAGTATTGAATATTCAGATAAAGCATGCAATTTTAAATATCTTTCTGATTTACTTCTCTTATCAAACTTACTTTGTTCCCTTGGTATCCTTTGTTGAAGAGTAACTCTAGTTAAGCTCATGAGCATCAATACACTACTGGGAGCTAGCTGAACACAAGAGGAATAAATGTGCAGCCACCAATCAGCAATTAGTCCCTGATTCTAGCTAATTGTGCTTTTCAACAAAGGACAACAAGAGAACAAAACAAACATGATAATAGAAGTACATTGGATAGCTTAAATTACATATTCTATCTGAATCATGAAACTTTAATTTTACTGCATCTTTAAGTTTAATACTTTGTTTCCATCAGCATAAATTAGTTCTGCCTTTTAAATAATATGCATCATTTGTTTTTCATTTTAAAGCTGTATGTTACCCATATGCTAAATCACTTGAAAGTGATGCAGCATAACTATAAAAACTGACTAGAAATTATCACATGAACATCATTATGTAAAAATAGAAAAATAAGATATTTAACCTCAACATGTCCTCAATAGCCAAACCTTACTGTGTAAGAACTTTCAGCATCCTGTCCGGATACTTGTCCTTTGACCAGCGAGGGAGCGCACATCTGGCATGTGCACACACAGTCACTTGATTTCCCTCCTCAGTTTAAGGAAGTTTACTATGAAATCTTAAAAAACCCCGTGAAATCTCACAAGAGTGTGGCAAAACCCCACAAAATCACTGCAAAGCATGTGCTCAGCACTAATGATGCAGATTGGCTGTTTGCTTGTCACCATGCTGGTAATAGTAAATCGAGTAACTTTAATATATTTAAAAAACAAACAAACAAACAAAAAAAGGCTTTTAATTTTGTACTGGCAGACTTTCTGCCATCACTTAAAGGGACAGTCTAGGACAAAATAAACTTTCATGATTCAGATAGAGCATGTCATTTTAAACAATTTTCCAATTTACTTTTATCACCAATTTTGCTTTGTTCTCTTGGTATTCTTAGTTGAAAGCTTAACCTAGGAGGTTCATATGCTAATTTATTGGACCTTGAAGCCCACCTCTTTTCAGATTGCATTTTAACAGTTTTTCACCACTAGAGGGTGTTAGTTCACGTATTTCATATAGATAACACTGTGCTCGTGCATGAGAAGTTATCTGGGAGCAGGCACTGATTGGCTAGACTGCAAGTCTGTCAAAAGAACTGAAAAAAGGGGCAGTTTGCAGAGGCTTAGATACAAGATAATCACAGAGGTTTAAAGTATATTATTATAACTGTGTTGGTTATGCAAAACTGGGGAATGGGTAATAAAGGGATTATCTATCTTTTAAAACAATAAAAATTCTGGTGTAGACTGTCCCTTTAAGATGGGGAAGGGAAGAGAGCTGTTTGGGAGGGATTAGGGGGTAGGATGTGTCAGGTGGGAGGCTGATCTCTACACTAGAGCTAAAATGAACCCTTTTAGCTCCCTACAAGCTACCTAATTAACCCCTTAACTGCTGGGCATAATACAAGTGTAGTGCGCAGTGGCATTTAGCTGCCTTCTAATTACCAAAAAGCAATGCCAAATCCATATATGTCTGCTATTTCGGAACAAAGGGGATCCCAGAGAAGCATTTACAACCATTTGTGCCATAATTGCACGAGTTGTTTGTAAATAATTTCATTGCGAAACCTAAAGTTTGTTAAAAAGTGAACTATTTTTTTTATTTGATCGCATTTGACGGTGAAATGGTGGCAATAAATATAACAAAATGGGCCTAGATCAATACTTTGGGTTGTCTACTAAAAAAAAATATATACATGTCAAGGGATATTCAGGGATTCCTGATAGATATCAGTGTTCCAAAGTAACTATCGCTAATTTAAAAAAAAAAAAAAATGGTTTGGAAATAGCAAAGTGCTACTTGTATTTATGGCCCTATAACTTGCAAAAAAAAAGCAAAGAACATGTAAACATTTCTGACAAATGGTCAGAAAATGGAAAAGTGCTGTGATCCTTAAGGGGTTAAATGTGTTGTGTACCTAATCTGATATTCTAGATTATTTATATATATACAGGGATGGAAAAATATCATTATAGTTTACTAGTCAGGGGTTAAAAGCTACTAGCCCAGAGGAAAAAGTCAAATTTCTAACTTGTCTACTGCAATTTTTAAGTTTTCCGGGACTAGTGCAAATTTCAAGCCCTATTTTTATATTGCACCCATAATATTTATGTCTTAATACAAACATACATGCATCTAAAGAAATACAAGCCGATGATAGAGTAGGGTGTCCATAATCAGCGGACAGATTGGAACGGGTACCAGTGATGGGAAAACGTCATGATTTGCAATGTTGAAATTTTGCTGTTCCCATTTGTCATGTCTATATATTGCACTTGAAAATGTATAAATACATATTTAAAGGGACAAAACCACCCCCAAAAAATAATAATAATTCAGATAGAGTGTAAAATAAAAAAACAACAACTTTCAAACGTATATTTATTATTACATTTGATTTGTTCTCTTCCATGTGACTGGATTAATATATGGCAGAAGTTTTATAACTGTTATACATTTTCAAGACCAGTAGGTGGCAGCAGTATTTTCTGTCAAGTACTGCTCCAAAAATGTGTACGCTACCTATCTAGATATCTCTTCAACCAAGAATACCATGAGAATTAAGTCAATTTGATAATAGAAGAAAATAAAAAATGTGTTTTTAAAATTGTATGCTCTATGTGAATCACAAAATAAAAAAATATGTTTTGTGTCCCTTTAATGGGACATGGGAATAAAATTAAGCTTTCATAATTCAGTTTGCAAAGCTCTGTCTACTTGTGCTGAGTGAATAAATACTCTGTACATTTTAGTATATAAATCAATGTTTCCAGATGTATTATCATTGTTAATTATTGCAAATTAGGTAGGGTGGGGATGGTTCAAAAATATGTTGTACTAGAGCCCTTTATTAATAAAATCTGCTTCTTAAAGGGAAAGTTTACTCAAAAATGTTCTCCCCTTTAATTTGTTCCCAATGATCCACTTTACCTGCTGGAGTGTTTTAAATTGTTTACAAGTATTTCCATTACCCTTATATTGGCATTTAAAATAGTTTATTTAGCCTGTGGTATCTCTACCTATCCTGAAAGTTTTAGAAGAAATTACACTCCCAGTGGGTTATATAAGAGATAATGTAATAAAATGTTAATTTTCCATTGTTCTCTCCAAGTATTGGTGATTGGTTTATGGACAGATATAAGATAAAGAAGCAGGTATATGTACACAATGTGATACAGTAATGAGATCTGATTATACCTACAAGCTCAACCCATTTTATTAGGTTGTGGCTTCAAAACACAAAATCAGCTAATTCATATACACAAATCAGCCTTAAAAAAAGCAAATCTCATTAATTTTATACTCTGCAGCTGGTAAAATAAAGTATTATAGTATACTGTCCATTTAATGAATAGGACATGTAGGTCCAAATGAGACTTCAGGATTCCTATAGTGTTCAGTTTTGAAAATGTCTGTTAGCTCTTTCAATGAGAGCATACTGAGGTAAGCTTATGTGTGTGCATGTGTCTCAGGTCTTTATAGCTGCAGTGTTTGCTGCAGCAATGTTATGCATATAGTGCTCAAGTCACGTGCACTCTCCTGAGCCTACCTCAGTTTCAACAAGATACAAAAAGAATGAGATACATTTGATAATTAATTGAATTATTCTTATTGTTTTAACTGTATGTACACACCCACAGACCACCAGACACACCCACTGATCACCCATATCCCCACCCATTCCACGTACCACTGTCCACAAGATTGTAACCACCCACATCCAAAAAAATCACTACTTGTGTCATTAGTGATCAAAATGTATCTATATTGTTGTGACAATTATTTCAGCTGCTACTTTTAATGCAATGACAGTTATTATATTGTACAAAATAAATCAAAATATCTTCATTGTTTTAATAATTTCAGTATTTTAAATGTTGACAGTTAATCAAGAAATGGGATAAGAGACAAAGTATCAGGCTAATGAACTTTAGCAACAAGTTTCTAATTATAGCCATATAATATGTTTCCTTCAGGTAACATATAGCACTATTTAGTTTCTCATAAAGATACTGGATTGTTAATTAAGATGATTAGTTTATTATAGTGCATTGCTTATGTTCGTAACTCTGAGAAGGTGTTAATTAACCACATTGCATTTAATACAATTTACTCTCTGCATTTACTGTGAATATACTTGTTTGTCTCTACAAATTGCAAAGATTTATTTTATAACACACACAAAAATACTCACACACTCTTACATTCACACTGAAATATATATACAGACACACACACCCGCACACATACTTACATAAACACAAACATAACAAACCGTTAATAACATACACAAACATAGACACATAAATACTCTCTTTCACACACACAAGCACACAAAGAAATCACAGTTACACACTCACACAGACACACTACACGCACACTTACACACATGCATATTTAGACACACACATACACACTTACATGCACGCACACTTACACACAGTTAAACACATACACACAAACATGCACACTTACACACGCAGTTACACTCACACTTAGACACATACACACTTACACACATGCACACTTACACACAAACTTACACACATGTACATTTAGACACACACACACTTACACACACGCACACTTAGACACACACATATATACACATACACACACGCACACTAGGGTTGCCACCCGTTCCTTAAAATACAGAACACTTATAAGTTACACATGCTGCAGGGTGTGCAGGGAGGAATATGAATAGTGCTGTCCAGAAACACAATACATGTTCCTCCCTGCACACCCTGCAGCATGTGTAACTCATAAGTGTCCAGGAAAAAATGGCTGAGGTGGCAACCCTAACGCACACACACGCACACACACGCACACACACATATGCACACTTACACAAAAGTTACACACACACAGTTAAACACACTCACATATACCCTTATACACACACTTACACACATGTACATTTAGACACGCACACTTAGAAACACACACATGCACACTTACACACACAGTTACACATATACTCTTACACAAACACAGACACACACATATACACACTTACACACGCACAGTTACACATACATACACTTACACACACACACACTTACACACACAGTTACACATGCACACACGCCCACAGACACACACTTACACACCCACACACACATGCACACTTAGACACTCACACACATACACAAATGCATACCTACACACACAGTTACACATTTGCACACAGACACACACATATACACACTTACACTCACGCACACTTACACACAAAGTTATACATACACAGTTACACACACTCACGCATACCCTAAGACACAAACACATACACACATGGACAGTTACACACACACTTACACACATACACACTCACAAACATACACAATACACATGCATATGTACAGACTCACAGATACAACATGAATATAACTACTAGCAAATCATCAACTGTTGTAGCAGACTTTACTTCTCTATATGTATTTTTATTAAGAGATGTGACATTTCCATTCTTATTGTATAAGGCTCAACTCATTTTTAACGTCCAGAACTCTACTTTATCCTGATGGGAGGCTGACAGATGCACAGTCGAGATTGTGCAAGCACCACTTGTGATGCTACAGCGTGTAGGGAAATTTAACATTGCACAAAAGCTTTCTTGTGCAACGCTGCCTGCCCCCTGCTCTTATGCCGTCAATTACTAAGAAAAAGCTATTTTCAGGGTGATTGATTGCGCCACTTCTGAGATGGCAGAGAGGCAAAAGAAGCAGTTTCTGATTCTTAAAGGGCCATGAAACCCAAATGTATTTTGTGATTACGAGGGAGCATGCAATTTTAATAAAGTTGTACAATTTACTTCTATTATCTCATTTGTTTTGTTTTCATGGTATCCTGTGCTGAAAAGCATACCTAGGTAGGCTCAGGAGCTGCTAATTGGTGGCTACACATTAATGCCTCATGTTATTGTCTCACCCATGTGGATTGTATTTATTCAAAAAAGGATACCAAGAGAATGAAGCAAATTAGATAATAGAATTAAATTGGAAAGTTGATTAAAAATGTATTCTCGATCTGAATCACAAAAAAATATTCATATTTCATATTTCTCTTAATTTGTTGCTGCAGGCTCATAAGCCTGTACCTCAAAGCCTCAAAAGTTTCAAGTGCATCTTAAAGGGACACTAAACAAAAAATTTTCTTAAATGATTTAGATAATTTTTTTCTTAATTCTTTTACTATCTTTATTTAAAAAGCAGGAATGTGATGCATAGGAACCAGTACATTTTTGGTTGAGAACCTGGGTTATGCTTGCTTATTGGTGGGTAAATGTCAGCCTCCAATAAGCAAGCACTATCCATGGTGCTGAACCTGAAATGGGCTGGCTGCTAAGATTTACATTCATGATTTTCAAATAAGGATAGCAAGAGAATGAATAAAAATTTATAATAGGAGTAAATTAGAAAGTTGCTTAAGAGGGCATGCTCTATCTGAATCATGAAAGAAAAAATGTGGGTTCAGTGTCCCTTTAAAGGGACATGAAACAAAACAAAAATATGTTTCACTGTTTGGATAGATCATACAATTTTAAACATCTTTCCAATTTACTTCTATTAACACATTTGCTTCATTCTCGTGTTATCTTTTGCTGAAGGAATATCATTGCACTACTGGCAGCTAGATGAACACATCTATTTAGCCAATCACAAGAGACAAAAGTGTGCAGGCACCAATCAGCAGCTAGCTCCCACTAGGGTAGGATATGCGCATATTCTTTTTCAACAAGGGATACCAAGAGAACAAAACACATTTGAAAATAGCCGGCTCTATCTGAATCCTGCAATTTTTTACTTTCCTATTCCTTATTTCTGCTTTATACAAAGCAAAGGGGAAATATGTCTACTATGTCCTCTTTAACAGGCATCAAAGTAACAAAATATAAATTGCATACATTGCCAGCTTGCTCAGCTTTTTTTTATATATTGAAACGAGAGGCTAAAAATGTCCCCACAACAAATACCATTGGGTCAGCCAGCTGGGGGGCCCTCTGCACAATATTCTTTTATTTGTGTGCAGTTTATTTCCCTGATGCTGCAGCATTCATTTCTTGTGATCTCCATATCAAAGCACGTTCCCCTTTTTGGTTTTAAATGAATTCAACATTTATAGTGTGTGTTGCATAAGACTTTCTTCCTGTTAATGTATATGCGTAAAATTCCTGATTTCTTATAACTCATAACTTTTGACCATGTTTCGTTTTTGAAATAACTACAAAGGAGAAATACATTTTGTGCAATTTGTCCAATCGTTTTCTAAAGCCACGGAATGTTTTTTAATTCATAGTTTTACGTTATCAATTTTAAAGAAAGTAAAAAATATATTTGTTTCCATTTAAACATAGTCTAAATTTATATCTAAAGGGATAGGTCCCAGTAGTGCATTGCTGCTGCTGAGCATATCTAGGTACACACAGTACACATATTCATAGTGATACAGTTCAGATACAGGAGGCAAATTGGTTCATAATTACCTGAAAGTATTGTTTTTTATTCTTATATAATTAAAGGAATATTGTACAATAGATTTTTCTTTGCATTAATGTTTTGTAGAGCATCCATTTATATAGCCCATCTGGGGGTGTTTTTGTAAAAATATATAGTTTTTTTAAATAACATTGTGCTAATTTTAAGACTCCTGACCAAGCTCTAAAGTTTTCGATGCATACTGATGTATACAGACTTAAAGGGACACTGAACCCAAATTTTTTCTTTCGTGATTCAGATAGAGCATACAATTTTAAGCAACTTTCTAATTTACTCCTATTATCAATGTTTCTTCGTTCTCTCGCTATCTTTATTTGAAAAATAAGACATCTAAGGTTTTTTTCTTTGTTCAGAACTCTGGACAGCAGTTTTTGATTGGTGGATGAATTTATCCACCAATCAGCAAGGACAACCTAGGTTGTTCACCAAAAATGGGCCGGCATCTAAACTTACATTCTTGCATTTCAAATAAAGATACCAGGAGAATAAAGAAAATGTGATAATAAGAATAAATTAGAAAGTTGCTTAAATTTGCATGCTCTATCTGAATCACGAAAGAAAAAAAATTGGGTTCAGTGTCCCTTTAAGATAGCTTCTGTTTGTATAATGGGTCTTTTCAAATGCAGGGGAGAGGGAGGGGGGAGGGTCTGCTTTCAGCCCCTTTCACTAGGTGTCCCAGCCTAACCTCATCAACCGTGCTAAATTGGGAGCATCTAAGTAAGTTTTTAAAAGGTTTTATACTGGATTTTTATATCAGTAGTGCATATTATTCTTTCTTGTGTCTATTACATGCAGTTTTATGAAAATTGGTGTATACTGTCCCTTTAAAGTGAAGGCAGTGCCATAGCATATAGTGTACTGCAGGGAATGCATTATATAGATATATAGATGTATGTACTGTACGTAATTATAGCCGTAGATTTCTTTTCATTCTATTTTCCAAGACCTCAACGTAACACTCATTCTTCCCACAGAGCAGTGTGTGAATAATACGGTGTTTGATAAACAGATGATATAATCACAGCTGATGGGAAAGTGTCTTACAGTCGATTGACTCACATTCTGTAGGTTATTTATCTTTTCTTGTTGTCTCTACAGCTTTCTGTATCAAATTATAGAATTTGCTGATGATGCTGTAGTAGTGTTATAGTCTATATGAGTCTGTGGATAAAACTTCTTGGAGTATATAATTCACTTCTTTGCACAGCTTACATGGCAGTGATTAAATGCAAAATTAAATTTTAAATGGTTCGGATTGAACGTAACATTTTCGAAAATTTTTTCCAATTTACTTATATTATCAAATTTGCTTCACTCTCTTGGCATCCTTTGTTGAAGAGTAAACCTGGAGATACTTGTGGTTATCACCGGTTTACACAGTTTACAACAACAATGGAGGCTTATGGCAGCAGTGTTTATAACTATGTATAAAATTGCTATAAACATCATTGCAAACATTGCTGTCAGATGGATAAAGACTCGTGCACACGCCTGAGTTTATCTGGTAATACTGTTTAACAAAGGACATAAAGAGAATTAAGCAAAAAGAATAGAAGTAAAATGGAGTGGAAAGTTGTTTAAAATTTCAAGCTCTATCCAACAGGACATGAAATCCAAAATGTTTCTTTCGTGATTCGGATAAAGCATACATTTGTAAATAACCTTGTCATTTACTTCTATTATCACCGTTTCTTAATTCTTTGTTCTATTGATTTACAAATATCTCCTTTACCTGTATTTTGTCATATGAAATAGCACTTTTTTTTTAAACTAGAAAATCTAAGTAAATATGAAGGTTTAGATGAAATCATACTTCCAGTGGGAGTTATGACGGAAATGCTAAAATGATCATTTTCCGTTTTAAAGTAAACAGTGGGAAATATCTAATTAGACAGATAAGATAATTAGGTCTGCTCCCCCTACAAGCTCAGCGCATTGCCAGCCATTTCACATACAAAAATAAACCTAAAGGGACCTTTTCCATACATTTTATACTTTGTTGCTGGTATAAATCACTTGAAACTTATTAAAGGAATAGTCTAGTCAAAATTAAACTTTCATGATTAAGATAGAGCATGCAATTTTAAGCAACTTGTTTAAATACCAAAAGAACAAAGACAAATTTATAATAGGAGTAAATTAGAAAGTTGCTTAAATTGCATGGTCTATCTGAATGATGCAAATTTAATTTTTACTTGAGTGTCCTTTTAAAGGGAAATCAATTTTACAGGGCACTGTCACTTCAATAGTGATAATACAATCAGAAACTTTGATTTATAAACCAACATTTATTTACTCAGAATGAAGAGAATGCACCTTGCAAGTTATTTTTCAAGTGAGACCCCATATCAGATTTTTGAACCCTGTAGCCCACAGCATTATGCCCAAGTGACCCTATAGATCAGTTCTGTGGCTCCCTGCAATGCCCATTTTGGTAGCTTCATGCCCAAGTGAGCTCTTGTGTCAGATGCATGATGCCCATTACATTTGGTTGCTGCTCTGCTTGATGGGGCTTTTAAGGAGATTGTGATGTGAGTACTGGATCTAGCAGCAGCACCCACACAGCAGCCAGGGGAGGCAGCCCACCTGAAGTGAAATACAACATCAGCTGTAAAAACAGGGTGCTAGCTTAACTGAGGGTGAGCTCCCCTACTATAAGTGTGGCAGGAATAGTCACTTTGCTCCAGCTGAGCACCAAGTTGTTCCTCTCCTGGGTTAATTGTGGCTGACAGTGACAGGACATATTCAGCATGCAGATCATGTACATGAAAATGGGAGGGCATGACACAGACAGCAGAGTACAGCTCTCCCAACTGTTCCTATTTGAGAGGGACAGTCCCTAATTCTAACTTCTGTCCCTCTGAGACAGCCATATGTCCTTATTTGAAACATTTTCCTTGGCCACATCTATAGACCAACTAGATACATCCACAAATAGCCCAGACATGTCCACCAACCTCCCTGATAGTCTGATTATTCGGCCAATAGCCCACCTGTGACCTCCCAACCTGACCCCACCCACACAATGGTGCCAGCTCTCTTCAACCGCCCAAGTTCTTAATATTTATCCACAAATTCTGGGAGATATGAGAGTGGGACAGTGTTCCCAGTTTAGTAGTGTCACACATAATTACAGGACACTCAGGACCTCTTAATGAGGACAGGGTATGACTGTTAGTGTGCAATTCACAGAGAATATGGTTACCTGGGCTTACAGGAAGGCAGGCATGGTTCTAATGCTGTACAGAGTTCACAAAGGCTTCTCCAGTTTCTCTAGATAACATATTATCATATGTAGCAGATACCTTATGAATATAATAATCCTAATTTAAAGTTCATGCTCTTGTTAGGTCAGTATTAACAAGTCAGAGTGTATGTACCTGGAGAATGAAGCACAACTACAATAAGAAGTAATATGTGAATGTGAACTTGACATCCATACAGAATAAAATACTGACATTGTAAACAGAAAATGCCTGTGATACTGTTAAAATAATACATTTATCATACAGCTTTGTACATGTTCACACTGTTAGAGATAGTGAGTGCAAAAACTCCTTGCTCACCAGAGAGGGGTGCAAAATATGTTTTCTGCTATCCAAAAATGAAATATCTGTTGAGTAACTAGCTGCATTCTCCGTACAAAGATTTACATGGGAAAACCTTAATATGTACCTCCCCTAGGCTCCTGGGAAAATTCAAACCTAATGATTTCTGAAAGAAGCAAGATACATTCCTTTCTTAGACATACTTGCCTTTGGTCCAAATATAAAACTAAACAGTGCAGATGTGCCAACTGGTTTAATTGTTTCATCACTGAACATCAGACAATGCTGACCCAGGAGAGAACTTATATCTGCGAGAAGCTGAATATATATATATATATATATATATATATATATTTGGGTTTGGGTGTTTTTATATTTTGACTCACTTGTACAGTTGCCAGTGTTTCTTTCTAGTTCTGATTCTTTAAGTCATAATGTAATATATATTTTTTATACATTTCTCAAAAAGATCTGCTGACCCAAAATACACAAATTGACTAGAAGGTCAGTGTTTACAATAAACTGCACCCAGAGCAATGCAAGCTCATAACTGTCCTACATTTTGTTCCACAGTCTAGTCAATGTCTTTCTCCAGCCACTTAGCCTACCCAATTAATATCCCAAGTGGAACCAGGGTGGTTGAAACCCCACCCAGAAATGCTTTCAATCCAAGTGAATTGCCTAGCCACACCCATGAACAATCCTGACCCCACCCCCAAATGATCCAGCCCTCTCACATGGGGCACCTTTGGACAAAACTGTGCTAACCAGCTACACTCTGATGCTGTTTGGATCAGTGTTTCCATCTTAATATGGGAAGAGTCCACAGCTGCATTTCTTACTTGTGGGAAATACTGAACCTGGCCACCAGGAGGAGGCAAAGACACCCCAGAAAAAGGCTTAAATACCTCCCCCACTTCCTCATAACCTCAGTCATTCTTTGCCTTTCGTCACAGGAGGTTGGCAGAGAAGTGTTAGAAGATTTAGAAGAGTAGTCTCTTATGGAGGGTAGTACTTTTCTAAATGGGACTGGAGTTTTAAGTAGTCCTGTCAGCCTCTCAGTGAGAGCATGGATGAAAGTTAGAGTGCGGAGATGCAGGGAGAGTCTTTCTGTGAAACCATCCCGACTCATATTAACAGCTCCATAGGCAATCAGCGTTGATGAGTTTCGCTGCCTGCTTTCTTCACTCAAGTCCATGTCAGAAGCAATGCTACTATCTGTCACACTTGAAGGGCCGTGTTCCTGTTCCACGGCGTAGATTCTAGTAAGATTGTTTCATATTTTATACATGTATGATAACTCAAGAAGACAGGGTCACAGTATGACTCCTTTTATCTGTATAGAATCAAGGGTTAATATCTCCTTAGGGGGATTATTGAACAAGGGGGAATAATCTTATATGTTTGATTTTATGCTGCTTTTATGTGTGAGATGTTATGGACTTATAAACTGTTAAGAAATATACAGATTTCACTTTCACTTTGAGAGCCATGCAGCTTACAAGCTTGGCGCTTTCTCATAGCAGGGACGGTCCTGCATTGTGCACCATGTGAATAAAATAAGATGTTTTATTTCTCTAGTTCTCCGGTTATTGCACTAATGATGCAGGATTATTTACTTTAGAGGGCACAATCCCTCTATTCCTAATGAGTAATTCCTGTTTATATGGTGAGGAGGCCTTAGTTCCACCCTCTCAATTATGTTCCATATGCCTTGATAATGTGATAATATCTAGCATGTTTGATACCACAGAGCCGTCCACCTCTGAGGAGTTGTCGTCCAGTGAGGTGCGTACCCTACATTGTTATATCTCTACACATGCAGTTTTCCCGTAGCATTGCTGATCCTCCATCTGGAGGGGGCCTTTTTTCACCAGACGTTACTGTGCAGTTCAGAAGGCGGTGTCTGGGGCCTTTAATGCTTTACCTCGCCCTGCTAAGTACAAGCGAAAGGTTTCATATTGCACTCCTTCCCAGAGTACATGAGATAATTTATTGGATTTAACTGAGGGTTATCCGAGGATTAAGTTCTTTCTGAGACTTCAGAGTATGAACATTCTGGGTCGGAGTCTGCTGCCTCTAAACCTCCGGCTGCAGAGGAACCAGACATTAGTTTAGGAATTTGCGCTTTCTTCTAAAGGAAGTTTTTGGCGAATTCAGAGGTTCCAGAGGCCAATTGCCTGATGAACCTTTAATTCCTAAATTGGATAGAATTTGAGGGCAGGGTGGTACCTTATCCTTCCCTGCTCCTGTTAGATCGCGAACATTATTAAGAATGAATGGGACAGGATTAGATTCCTTTTCCCCCTCTTCTCCCTTTAACAAATTGTCCCCGGTCCTGGACTCTTAATGGAGTTGTGAGGTTCTGTCCCTAAATGGGATGGCATTATCTTCACCCTTGCTAAATGTATTACTATCCCGCTTGAGGATAATTCTTTGTTTGAAGAGCCCATGGATAAGAGATGGAAACTCTGTTAAGAAAGATGTTTCAACGTACGGGATATTTGTTTAAACCGGCGGCAGCTGTTGCCGTGGTTACTGGAGAAACTACCTTCTGGTGTGACTCCTTATAGAATTTGATCGGGGGGGAGGATCCCCTCGACGTTACTCAGAGAAAATTTACGGCCCTGAGGGTTGTTAATTCTATTATCTGTGCTGCTATTAGGCAGTTTATTCGCTTGAATGCTATGGCTTCAGCTTTTTCTGTTCAGGCCCGTCGGACTCTGGCTGAAGTCATGGTCTGCAGATATGACTTCTAAGTCTAGATTTCTTACCTCGTTTTAAGGGAATGATTTTGTCTGGTCCAGGTCTGGACTCAATTATCTCTACGGTCACAGGGGGCAAGGGTATATGAACTATACCCTAATTGACGATTTTTGTTCTTTTCGTTCTGATAAAGCCCATGTCAGCAGTCCTCCGCTAAGCCAGAACAAACCAAGAGCTCTTGGAAGCCGGCTCAGTCCTGGAATAAATCCAAGCAGAGCAAGAAGCCTGCCGAGTCTACGTCTGCATTAATGGGCGGTCCCCGGTCCTCTTCTGGATCATGTAGGGGGCAGTATGTCGCTCTTTTCAGTCGCTTGGTTCAGGGACGTGCAGGATCAATAGGGCCTGGAGGTCATAGCTCAGGGTTAAAAGATAGGTTTTAATTCTCAGCCACCCAAGTGTAGCTTCCTCCTGTCTTCCTGACCAGAAAGGAGGGAAGACTTTCTAGGGTGTGTACAGGATCTGTCCTCTAGGAGTTACTGTCCCAGTGCCTATAGCAGTGAGAGGTTTGGGATACTATTCAAACCTTTTCATGGTCCCTAAGAAGGAGGGAACTTTCCACCTGATTCTGGACCTAAAGTGCTTAAGCAAGTTTTTAAATGTCCCCTTGTTTAAGATGGAGACAATAAGGTCCATTCTTCCCCTCATTTGTGAGGGGTAGTTCATGACCACGATAGAGCAGAAGGATACTCCCTTCTCGCACAATCCTCAAGGACCACTTCCAGTTCCTAAGGTTTGCATTCCTGGACCAGCACTTCCAGTTTATTGCCCTTCCATTTGGTCTAGCTTAAGAAATTTTTTGAAGAGTGGACCATTCGGAATATCTCCTCTGTCTTCGTCGGTCCCATGGATGGCAGATAATCTAGAGAGAGTTCTCTTGTATCAAGTACCAGGGTAGAATTCTCGGGTACTATAATAGAGTGCATAGACATGAGAATATTTCTAACAGACCAGAGACGTTGCAAGTTAGCTTCAACATGTCTGCCCTCCAGATCTCCTTAAGGCCATCTGTTGGTAAAGCTCCCTCCTGATCTCATTTCGGATCTTCGGGCAATATACAATGCTCTGAAGGCTTGGCCTCTGCTGGGTTCGTCCCAGTTAATCAGATTCCAATCAAACAATATATCCTCGGTGGCTTACATCAACCATCAGAGGGGAACGAGAAGCTCCCTAGTTTTGATGGAAGTATCTCGGATTCTGGTGTGGGGGAGACCCGCATTTGTTCCCTGTTAGTGATCCACATTCCGGGTGTGGACAACTGGGAAGCGGATTTCCTCAGCAGACAATCCTTTCATCTGGGAGAATGGTCTCTCCATCCCGAGTATTTGCAGAGATTTGCAAGAGGAAAATCTTATAACATCTCAAAACCAAGCAACCCAGATATGGGTTGAGGTACAGGGATCCTCAGACGGAGCTAACAGATGCATTAGCAGTGCCTTGGAGGTTCAATCTAATTTATCCTTCCGACCATTACCACTAGTTCCTAGTGTAGTGGCTTGAGTCAAGCAGGCGTCAGTGACACTGACTGCTCCATCTTGGCCGCGAAGGATATGGTTCACGGATCTAGTGGGGATGTCATCCTCTCCTCTGTGGAAGTTACCTTGTCGCAGGGATCTGCTGACCAATGTCTCTTTGTTCATCAATGTCTAGATTCTCTGAGGCTTACTGCGTGGTTGAACGTTTAGTCCTAGCCAAGAGAGGGTTTTCTGAGAGTTATTTTTTCTCTCATTCAAGCTCGTAAGCTGGTTGCTTTTCGCATCTATCATAAGGTGTGGAGGACCTACTTATTCTATTCTCCAGGATGAACTGGAGAAGGGCCTTTCTGCAAGTCCCCAGAAGGGACAGTTTTTGGCCCTGTCTGTGTTACTGCACAAGAGGTTTGCAGAGCTTCCAGATGTGCAGCCATTTGTTAAGGCTCTGCTGGGATCAGACCTGTGTTTAGATCTAAGGCTCCTCCTTGGAGTTTAAATCTTGTCTTTAAGGTTTTGCAACGGGTTCCATTGGAGCCACTGCATGAAGTAGACATTAATTTGTTGTCTTGGATGGTTCCTTTTCTACTCGCTATTGCTTCTGCGCACAGAGTATCTGTGCTTGCTGCCTGCAATGCGTCCCTCCTTATCTGGCTTTTATGCCGATTAGGCTGTTCAACAAATTAAGTTAGGTTCTTCCTAAGGTTGTGTCAATTTGCAACATCAATCAAGAGATTGTGGTTCCTTTCTTATGTCCTAATCCTTCTTCGTCAAAGGAATGTTTACAACGTATTTCAGGATGTGGTTTGTGCCTTGAAGTTCTATCTTCGGGCCAAGAAGGAATTTAGACAAACCTCTTTCTCTGTTTGTTCTCTTTTCCGGGAAGCGTAGGGGTCAGAGGGCCTCTTCAACTTCCTTATCTTTTTGTCTGAGGAGTGTCATCCGTTTAGCATAGAAACGGTGGGACATTAGCCTCCTCTGAGGATTACGGCTCATTCTAAGAGAGCAGGGGTTTCCTCTTGGACCTTCAAAAATGAGGCCTCTATGGATCAGATTGTAAGGCGGCTACATGGTTCTCCTTACATACTTTAACCAAGATTTTCAAAGTTTTATGTTTTTGCTTCTGCTGAAGCATCCTTTGGGAGAAAGGTTTTGTAGATTAAGGTCCGCCTCCCTTTTTTCCCTCCCGTTAGCATTCTGTGTTCTCTAGAGTTTGGGTATGGTTTCCCACAAGTAAGGAATGCAGCTGTGGACTCTTCCCATATTAAGATGGAAAACATAAATTATGCTTACCTGATAATTTCATTTCCATCTGTATGGGAAGAGTCCACAGCTCCCGCCCGTGTTCTCTGATGGGTGGCCCCTCCTCCTGGCCAGGTTCAGTATTTCCCACAAGTAAGGAATGCAGCTGTGGACTCTTCCCATACAGATGGAAATGAAATTATCAGGTAAGCATAATTTATGTTTTTTTTAGTAAAACTGATTTAAAAAGATCTGACGTCCCCACCTGGATGTCTCCCTTGGCGCGAACCTGGGTCTATGTAAGTACTTTCTCTCTTACTTACAGTGCCCAAGTATAGGTGTTAATGTTTGTGCTCCTGGGTGCTTATTTTGCTGTTTAACCTCTGAACTGCTGATTGCCTTATTGTTGCTGAACTCTGCCTGTCTCAAGACTACTCTGCTGATTAAACCCTGATCTGCTGATTGCCTTGTTGTTGCTGAACTCTGCCGGTCTCAAGACTATTCTGTTGATTAACCCCTGAACTGCTTTTTGCCTTATTGATGCTGAACTCTGCCTGTCTCAAGACCACTCTACTGATTAACCCCTGAACTGCTGACTGCCATATTGTTGCTGAACTGCCAGATCTCTCTACTGTTTAACCCCTGTACTGCTGGTATTCAGGATTGCCTTATTGTTGCCAAACTCTGCTTGCCTGATTACTCTCCAGTTATCCTCTGTAGTGCCGTGAAGGATTGCCCTCTCTACTATGAGTACTGCTATTTACCTGTTCTCTTGTTCTGGGATATTTCCTTATCCTTCCACTTGACACCAGGATACGAAGACTACTGGCCAAGTTTGTTCTGATAGGGAAATATCCCATGAGCATTACATTATACTTGAGCCATGGAGCCAAATGAGGTAGCAAGAGCAGTCTCTTTTCAGGGACAGACCCTGGGAACCCATGCCATACACTTGCAGAGTCTAAACTAGAGACTATAACCGCTATGCTCTGCTCACTTGTCGCTGAGAAAAACACTACTCCTGCTGCCATGCAGTCTGCCCTTCTGCTAGTACCGCAGCCTCCTCCCCTGCTTCTGGTAGTATACCCTGGATACCATTACCTGACAAGTATGATGGCACTACTGACTGTGGGGGATTTCTCAACCAGTGCAGACTGCATTTCCGCAATAACCCTCATACCTTCCAGTCCCATCAGTTAAAGGTCACCTTTATTGTTTCCTTATTGAAGGATAAGGCCCTAGCCTGGGTTTCTCCCCTATTGGAACAAGGTGCTTAACTCCTGAATGATGCTGATACCTTTGTTTCTGCATTTTCTTTTTCATGTTTGGGACCTTTAGTCACACTTCTGACGCTAAATGCTCTCTCTTGGATCTCCAGCAGGGTAATAGATCTGTGGTACAATGCGCCATTGAATTTCGCACCTTGACACATGATACTAGCTGGGATTGCAGTGCTCTCAAGGCGGCCTTTCAGAGAGTCCACATGAATGCATTAAGTATGCGCTCACTTATCATGATGTTCCATCTACCCTGGATGAATTAATTGAGCTGTGTATTAGTCTGGATTCTCACTTTCAGGAGCGACAATCTGAGAGAGAGAACTTGCAGAGTCCTGCCTTCCCGTCCTCCTACCCATCTAGCCACTAGACTACCCTCTACTTCTCCTGCGCCTCCAGTTGCCTCTGAGGAGGAACCCATGGATCTCTCTTCCCTAAAGTCCTCTGAATCTGAAAGACAGAGAAGAAGGAGGTTGAGACTCTGTTTATTGCGGTTCCAATTCACATCAACTTAAGAACTGTGATATACTGCCGGGAAAACCCAATGCTTAAGAGTGGGGTACCATGGCCATTACCAATTTCCCTCACTCTTCATGAATCCTGGTACCTATTACCCTCACCTTTCTCCGGAACTCTGTTCAAGCACAGGCCTTTGTTGATTCGGGGGCAGCTAGAAATTTTCTAGACCACCGTTTCATGATTCAAGCAGGTTTGCCTCTTCTTCATAAAAAACAATGTCTCAAAATACCACTCTAGATGGCACACCCTTGGGATCAGGCTTAATTAATTTTGAATCAGCACCTCTAACTATGACCGTGGGAGTCTTACATTCTGAACAGATACAACTCAATGATATTCATTCTCCTGCTCAAACGGTTATCCTTGGTCTTTCCTGGTTACGCAAACACAATCCTCAATTTGATTGGACTGATGGACATTTGGCTTCCTGAGGTAAGCCATGTTTCCATTCCTGTCTGGCCATGGTTACCCCATTGCTTCGCACCCCTTTGACCACTCTTCAGACCTCTTCCACTCTTCCCTCAGTATATATAGATTTCATGGATGTGTTTGAAAAGAAGGCAGCCGATGTGCTGCCACCTCACCACCCACTATAGAATTTTTTCATGGAACCCCACTTCCTAAGGGAAGGACCTATCCGCTGTCCAAGGCTGAAACTAATGCCATGGAGGACTATATCCAAGAGAATCTAGCTATTCACCCTTCCTCCTCTCCTGCAGGATTCTTTTTTGTTAGCAAAAAGGATGGTGGGTTGAGACCATGCATTGACCACAGAGCTCTAAAAAAATTCACGATTAAGAACCGTTATCCTGTCCTCTTGGTCACTGAACTTTATGACTCACACCAAAATGCTTGTTACTTAACTAAACTTGACCTTCGTGGGGCATACAAACTTATTCATATCTTCTCAGGACACGAGTGGAATATGATCTTCAATACAAGATCAGGTCATTATGAATACTTAGTGTTGCCTTTTGGGATGTGCAATGCCCCTGCTGTCTTTCAAGCCTTTGTCAATGATGTCTTCCGTGACCTCCTTAACCGTACTGTCATTGTTTATTTGGATGACATCCTCATATTTTCCACAACCTTAGAGGAGCATCATGAGCATGTAAAACAGGTGCTTCTTCGGCTAAGAAACAATTCTCTAGTAGCCAAGCTGGAGAAATGCGAATTTGACCAAGTCCGGATCCAGTTCCTCGGATATGTTATTTCAAAGGAGGGTTTTGCCATGGATCCTACGAATCTAACAGCAGTTCTGGAATGGCCTCAACCCGCCACTTTGAAGGAACTACAGAGATTCTTGGGGTAATTATTTCTGCAAGTTCATAAAAAACTTCTCCAAGATTGTTGCTCCCCTCACTGATCTAACTAAACGAAACAGGGACTGCAAGAACTGGCCTCCAGCAGCTACAAATGCTTTATCTCTCCTAAAAAAGGCATTTTATACTGCTCCTGTATTACGCTATCCTGATCTGCACTTCACCTTAGAGGTTGATGCCTCGGAGATAGGATCTGGTGTTGTCTTGACTCAAAGGGATCCTTAAACCTCCAAATCGCATCTGTAGCCTTTTTCTCCAAACGTTTTTCCCCTGCAGAGAGGAACTATGATGTGGGGAAATGTGAACTCTTAGCCATTAAAATGGCTCTTACTGAGTGGTGACATTGGCTAGAGGGAACTACCAACCCATTCAGATTCTTACTGATCATAGGAACCTGACATACTTGGAAACAGCTCATCGACTCAATCCCCGACAGGCCAGGTGGGCCTTTACTCTTTTCTCACTTTAATTTTACAGTCTCTTATCTTCTCTTATCTTCCTGGGACCAAGAACAAGAAGGCTGATGCACTTTCCTGTCAGTTTCCCCACTTTAATGACTCTTCTGAAGCCCCTGTTGAACACATCATTCCTTCCTTCTCTGTGATTGCTCAATTTAAAACCTCTCTACTGAAGAGATTACAACGTGCTTAGTCAAGGAAACCTCCCAAAGCCCCTACGACTCCTGAGATCCTTTTTGTACATACTAACCTACGCACTCCTGTGCTATCCTGGGCCCATGATAGCAAACTATCAGGTCATCCTGGTTCGACAAGAACCTTTAAACTTCTTTCTCAGCATGTTTGGTGGCCTACCATCAATATCGACGCTCAAGATTATGTCAAGGCTTGTCAGACTTGTGCTGCCAATAAAACACCCCAATCTTTACCTCATGGCTTACTTCAACCGTTGACCATACCCAAACAACCCAACACACAACCATGGATTTTATTGTGGACCTCCCTCCTTCTGACCGTCATATGGTTATATGGGTTGTGGTGGATTTATTTTCCAGGCTTGCTCATTTTGCGCCCTTGGTCAAGTTACCTACTGCCCAAGAGTTGAAAATTCAGTTTCTTCTTCATGTAGTATGTCTTCATGGTATACAGAGGATCTCAACTAGTTTCCACCTTCTGGAGAGCTTTTTGCAAAATGATTTGGACCACGGTTTCCATGTAATCCGGTTATCATCCCCAGACCAATGGTTTTAAAATCTATCTTAGAGCCTATGTTGATTCCCAGCCTACCAATTGGTCTGGACTGTTGCCCTTAGCTGAACTGACAAGGAACAGTCATTGGCATTCATCTTTACAATGCTCTCCATTTCAAGCTGCAGCAGGTTACCAATCCCATGTCTTCCCCCTTTCAGCTCAGTCTACAGAGGGTTCCTGCTGCTGATCGCCGTTTCACTGACCTTACTACTCTACTACTCATTGGCAGCATATACGCTCTAAGTTACATTCAGCTGTCTCCAGATACAAGAGGCATGCCGATCATCATGGAAATACTATTCGTGCCTTTGCAGTAGGTGAGCAATTCGGGGTCTCTACTCGATACATTCACTTACATCAGCCCTGTTACAAATTGGGTCCTCGCTACATCAGTCTCTACAAGGTCCTCAAAAGACTTTCTCCTGTGGCCTACAAAGTTGCCTTACCCAGAACCCTGTATATCCATCTGGTCTTCCACATCTCTCTGCTCAAACCCTACATCACGAACAGATTTACCCGACTCAGACCTCCTCCTCCACCACTCTTGGTTCATGGTAAGCTGGTGTATGAGATTGACAGGATCCTAGACTCCAGGTACAGACGCAGGCAACTTCAATACCTTGTGCACTGGAATGATTACTCTGTGGTAAATCGTTCCTGGGTTCCTGCCCATCATGTGCATGCTCCTTCTCTGGTCTCCATGTTTCATACTGCTCATCCGGCCAAGCCACATTAAGTGTCCCAGAGGTACCCCTTTGAAGGGGGGTCTGTCACGCCATGTCGCCCATTCCATTATAGCCATTGCCACGGACACAGGTGGCTCCTTCCGCTTCCCATGGCCGTTGCCATAGACGCAGGTGTCCTTCATGCTACTCTGGAACTTTGGATCTGATGTCACCACCACTCCTGGACATCTCCCTTGGCACGAATCTGGGTCTATGTAAGTACTTTCTCCCTTACTTACATTGCCCAAGTTTAGGTGCTACTGTTTGTGCTCCTGGGTGCTTATTTGCTGATTAACATCTGAACTGCTGATTGCCTTATTGTTGCTGAACTCTGCTGTCTCAGACTACTCTGCTGATTAACCCCTGAACTTCTGATTGCCTTATTGTTGCTGAACTCTGCCTGTCTCAAGACTATTCTATTGATTAACCCCTGAACTGCTGATTGCCTTATTGTTGCTGAACTCTACCTGTCTCAAGACTATTCTATTGATTAACCCCTGAACTGCTGGTTGCCTTATTGTTGCTTAACTTTGTCTGTCTCAAAACCACTCTACTTATTAACCCCTGAACTGCTGACTGCCTTATTGTTGCTGAACTCTGCTGTCTCAGACTACTCTGCTGAATAACCCCTGAACTGCTGATTGCCTTATTGTTGCTGAACTCTGCCTGTCTCAAGACTATTCTATTGATTAACCCCTGAACTGCTGATTGTCTTATTGTTGCTGAACTCTGCTTGTCTCAAGACTATTCTATTGATTAACCCCTGAACTGCTGGTTGCCTTATTGTTGCTTAACTTTGTCTCAAAAACACTCTATTGATTAACCCCTGAACTGCTGACTGCCTTATTGTTGCTGAACTCTGCCTGTCCTAGACCTCTCTACTGTTTAACCCCTGTACTGCTGGTATGCTGGATTTCCTTATTGTTGCCGAACTCTGCTTGCATGACTACTCTCCAGTTATCCTTTGTAGTTCCGTGAAGGATTGCCCTCTCTACTGTGAGCGCTGCTTACCTCATTTACTTTTTCTCTTGTTCTGGGATATTTCCTTATCCTTCCACTTGACGCCGGGATAAGAAGACTACTGGCCAAGTTTGGTCTAATAGGTAAATATCCCACAAGCATTACAGCAGAAACAGAATGAAATGCAATAACAAATTGAGTAGTAACTATCCTTTTGTAGTTGTGCACAGCAGTTTAATCCATTTAAATCATTTATCCTTATGGTGTTATTGTGCCTTTTAGTTTTTTTTGTTAATAAATTAAATGAGGAAGGTGGCTTAATGATGAGAAATTTATGCAGTAAAATGCACCCACAACTGTATAAACAAACAGATTAGATAGTATGTTTGAGTTGGCAATGATATTATTCACATGGAATTTCATAACAAAATGTTTGACAGTGATGAAGGTTTTTTTTAGTTGATTGACATTTCATAATTTAGAATAACCTTGCTCAATGTGTACAAAACAAGATCCTTGTGGTGATATATCAAAATCTTGACTCATGTGACAGATGAGTTAAAGCCAATACTAGTGAGGGCGAAACTGCTAAAAAAAATCTGTTTGGAAGGCAGTCAAGAAATGTAAAACGCGTAGCTTTTGTGGTGCGTGAGAGAATCTATGTAAATATGTGTATCCTTTGGGGTGATATTGATTCCAAGTTAATTACAGCTTTTATTTTATTGTGCAAAGCATAAACATGTCTTCAAAGTGCTTTCTAATGAGCAGTACATCAAGGCCCCATAACTCCATCAGACAGTAACCACAAGGAAAGGAAGTTAAGCCACAGGAGGTCAAATGCTCTATCCTAAAACAAGCACACACATCTACTTGATCTACCTGAATAGTATTTTATATAAATTATTTATAGCCACGGACCATAAATGAGTAGTATAAACATCCATTTGTCAGCATTACTTGAAGCTTGTTATAGAGATCAGATTATTCTTTGTAAATGTTTAAATGTTGTAAGACATTATGTTTTGTTGCTGTAGAATAACATCTCAGCTGAGTCTTATCATTTAAAAACTTTAAAAATGTTATTAAAAATGTAACATCCTTTTTATTTTAATTATTTTTTGAAAGCCAAACTCCACCCACTATTTGCCAATCGGTGCTTTAGTCCACAAACAACAAGGCTCATAAAGTTAATATAAAGTTATTTGTTGCAGTTGTTATCTGATAAATCCAATTAGGGACATGTATGTAGCAGGGTTAGCCTTGACAAGTCAGCAGGCTGCCTTTCAAGTTCTGAGAAATTACTAAATTTTCAGAGCTAAATTTCTTCAAAAGGGACAAAATAAATCATGAAAACATATTCCAAAGTTGTTTTGTTATATATAACTAAACATTTTTTAACAAAAATTACAAGGTATTTCTTGTCCTATTAAACAGCCAATGAGTGATCCTAGACCATAAAATTTGGAGATTTTTATGTCTACTACATATTACTACCATTTTTTGTTTGTTAAATCACCTTGGCCCTCCTTGACCTCATCCTTACTATGCATAGATTAGGGCCAAACAAAGACTGTCAATGTAAAATAAATCAGGGGTAAGTACAGAAAAAAGGGATGTATCTGTCCTTTATCAAAACAATATAGAATGTCCACAGCACCTTATTCTTAAGACAATTCCTTTATTAGGACAAGATAAAGTACATGCAACGTTTTGGGCCTTTCAGCCCTTAATCATGCATGATTGTTTTTAAACAATAATTTGTTATAGATTTTTTTTATTTTGTTTTGCCCTGGGGTTATTTTGTTCAGCTGAATTTCTACAACATTATTTTTTTGTTAAAAGATATTCCTTAAAAAAAAGAGAAGGAAACACATTTTAGTAATAGAAGTAAATCAGAATGTTGTATAAAAGTGTATCCCATATATTTAATGGGTCATGAAATCCAAAATGTTTCTTTCATGATTTAAACCCAAGTAGTAGCTAGTGCTACCGCTACTAGCCAGCAGCAGCACTTTTTAAAAATGTATTTTCTTCCAAAAGGACTGTCAAGAAAAACAATGAAGCTTACATACTTATGGGCTGACTCATGAAATAATTAACTTACAAGAACATTGCTTGATCACTATTAATAGAGTAAAACTAAATTTATGTTGCATGCATTTGTTTCTACATTAAAGGTGCCTCTCATTTCGCCTTTTTTACATACATCTTCACATCTGAATTCTCAAGTCTGCTTTACACCACTGTTTTCTCCGCAAGATGTTTGATATATTATGTGTTACACAAGCTGCAAAGTGTGATGGGAGGAACACGACTGTCCAACAGCACTACTCGTGTTATCCAAAGGCACAATACTGTACATGTCCCCCCCTGTTTACCCTGCAGCATGTATAACTCATAACTGTTCAGGTTAACATGGCAACCCTATTGGACTTGATTGCTATCCACTGTGTCAAATCACAAATCTTTTAAGTAAGAAAAACAGAACTTTCTACATAGGAATAGACAGTTGGAGCTGGCAGCCTGTGAGCACATAAAAGGGTTTCCCTCATGTTTTGCAATCACGTCGTGGTTTGGGCTGGAATACATTTATCTGGTGAGAGTTGTTTGTATAAATCTCAGTATCTTGTTTTTCTTTTGGTTTGCCACAGCCTTTTTATGTGTAGCCAGAGGACAGCTTGGTAAATTAGGATATAATAACAGGCTAAAATATTTATTTTTACATTCATTTGGGTTATTTTGGAACAGCTGCTATCACTTTTGTTGTCTTTGTGCAAATTAAGTTAAATATTTGTTGCAGAGAGACCCCCCCTCTCCATTTCCACACATTCCCACATAGCACAAAGTGTCATGTGCAATGACTTAATATGCATGTGCAGTAAGTGATGAGGATATGCATGCACAGTAACTAATGATGAGTTTCACATATAGAAAACAACAATGCTTACTTCATTTATATTGGGTTTAGGGAATGGTTATTATATTCTACTTTTGTGTCCCTGGCTAGCTGCTGATTAGTAACTATACTCAAATGCCTCTTATTATTGGCTTCTCAGATGTGTTTAGCTAGCTCCCAGTAGTGTATTGCTGCATCATCACAAAAGGATTCCAAGACACACTGGAAAATTAATTTTTACTTTATTGCCTCTTTAATATTATAAATAACATGGCTTTATATAATTAAGCTTCCTAACATTCCTATTTTCTGGGTGTCAAAACATATTTCCATGCCATGCAGAGTAATGATATTAATATATGCTATCATTTTATACTGTATAATTCTGAAATGCGTGTTAGCTTGTTTTTTTTACCTTGATACACCAACCAGAGAATCAATGTGACAACTTCTCAGAGAAAAGTCATGTTACGTCATTACACTGTGTATATTGTTTATCAGAGGTGGGTTCTGGTTGTTTGCCATCCACTGGCATTTTTTCCATTGCTGGGCACAGATTAGAGGCAGGAGAAATGCTGGATAGATATTAAAAGCATTCACATGCAACAGAAAAATGTGAAAAATTCCGGGACAAAGAGTCTCTATTTAGTTCTGAACGAGGAAGGGATCAAAAATGTAATTACAGAAGCTGAAGTACAGAGAGCAATGACAGTGGAATACCCAGTTGTATGGGCTATATCATGCTGCTATAAAGAAGTACAGAAAAAAATGTGTAAGAATAAACTAATTTTTTTTAAAAAAAAAAGTTAAAAAATATTGAATTATTTTTTATTTGAATTTATTGCTACTTCTTTTTACTCTTTTTGTATTAAAGGGGCAGACAACTACACAAATTAGCTTTTGATTTTGATTTTACCGAGAATAGAAAGTGAAACTAAGCAAAAAGTGACACTCAAGTCATAATTATACTTTTATGATTCAGACTCAGGGCCTGATGATCAAACATTCTCCAACTGGGTGAGAACTTATTGTGCAAACTTCACAGGGGCTGAACTCACTGAATTCTCTAAGATAAAGGGCAGAACCTTGAAGTCCCAGAATGATGAGAGATGTCTTCCATAGAAAGTAATGAGGCTTCCTGGGATAGAGAATCTCATAGACGAGAGGGAAGTTAACAAGGGAGCACCTGACACTGATATAAAGTCTCAGTTTGCAGCAATTACAAATTAAAATATTTTCATTACATTTTTACTTGCCTTTGCCTCTAGTTTAGTATATAATACTTTTCTGTCAGTTAAATATGTGTATTGTGAATTTGTAACAAACTTCACCTGCATACAGCTAGCAAGATGAATCAGTTTTTGTATAAAATGCATGTAGAATATCTTGAGAATTGTGAGAGAGACACACACCGGGAACTCCCCTGTTCAGCCCAGGGAACTCACCTGTCCCTTCCACTTTCTGAAATTATCAGTTTTATTTTACATGGAATAAATACAAAGTGCAATGTAATTTATAAAAGATTCACAGAAATATACTAAGTATGATCCTATTTGTTTTAATGTAACTCAGAAACATTCAAAGCATAATCAGTATTTGAAAATCCCAATACTAAATACACTGCTGTATTTATAATCTAAAAGCATTAAAATACAAAATAGAAAGTGCAAAGCTTAACTGTAAAAAAATAACTAAAGTAATATAAAGCACAAAGTGTAAATGTGACAAAACTCAGTGCTATGTTGACTAGGTTTGTCTCTCCTTCACAAACAGAAATGCAGTGAATGCCTCTTGGAGAAGTAAAGCAAAATCTGAACTCTAGAATATTGTGATTGATTTTGTACTGCTAAAAGATCATTTTAGATCATCACATCTGAGTGAAGAGCTTTAGATAATTGGGCCCTAAGTTCTTTTGCATTTTCTCTTTATTATGCATTTGTTGATTATGCAATTATTCTGTATTTAATGGTCCTTTAAGTACTTACTTTTTTTTAGTACAGAAACATGTTTTACAAAAAAAAATGTTAAAATATGGCTTTCTAGATTTAACAAGTGGGTTTCTATGACATGATTGATGCACTTAAAGGGAGATGAATGTCAAAATGTTACTTTCATGGTACAAGCGCATTCAGTTATATGAGACTTTGTATTATCAAATTTAATTTGTTCTCTTGGCATCCTTTGTTGGAAAACATAGTTAGGTAGGTTCAGAAATAGCAATGCACTACTGGGAGCTATCTAGTATTTGGTGGCTACATATGCGTCTTGTCATTGGCTCACAAGATGTGTTCAACAATAGTGCCTTGTTGCTCTAGAGTGGATTTTATTTAGGATGTTTATTTTTTTTCAAAAATGTTAACACAATAGAAATGTCTTGTACTTAAAAGGTGTGTACTGTCCCTTTAAGGAGCTTGAGAATATTTTTTATTAACATCAAATATATACTGACATTGTTTCATTCGGTTTTGAAAATGTACATATGTGTATGAAATATATTTCTCCTATAGGAATATTTATATGAATGTAACAAAAACTATATGGCCAATTTAATATTATTAGAATAGAAAGAATAATATCTTATTACATTTAAAAATAGGTGAATTTCCTCTTTTAAATGAGTCACATGACCCTTTAATTATACAAAGATTTAGAATACAGTGTGACTTAAACTACACCTCTTTGTATTAGAAAAAATCTAACTACATAGATGCAGAGTTCTATTCTCATATGCTCATGAGCCTGCCCATTTCATTTGGCATTTCGTTGGCAGCAATGTTTGCAACAATGTTTCATTGCTCAAAGCACAATCTAAATCTGTTTGTAAAAGTGCTTTTAAAATGTATCACAAACTTTGAGAAGAGATTTATTGTGCATTCGACCCGTCCAGCAGTTGGCTGCATACACGCGTATTTGGCAGTCATATGTTTTTCAAAAAAATGTATTACAAAACTTCTAATTGAATTTGAAATGCACCACTGAACAGTTTTAATTCAGCCTTTAATAACTGTCAAATGGTGAAAAGCAGAGATCATTTATAAACGATTAGGTCTCAAGGAGAAGATAACAAT
The DNA here is from genome assembly GCF_027579735.1 of Bombina bombina. NCBI lineage: Eukaryota > Metazoa > Chordata > Amphibia > Anura > Bombinatoridae > Bombina > Bombina bombina. The sequence continues at coordinate 1,534,902,332 of NC_069499.1, forward strand.
GATGTTGTTTATATAAACACTGTTTAGAGGTTATTGTCTAATCCTCTAAAGCAGATTACAGCAGTGATTGGTTAAAAAAAAATGCACTTGGGTTTTATACCACAAGGACAACATTTTGGGCTTTGATGCATTTAAAAAAATATTTAAGGATACCAATGAGTTTTTCCATCTCAAGCATGCTTTCCTGGGCAGTTATTAGTTTCATGTGCTGCAGGGTGTAAAGAGAGGAACATGTATTGTACCTCTGGACAGACTATGAATGGTGCTACTCAACAGAACTATTCATGTTCCTCCCTGCACATCCTGCAGCATGTGTAACTTATAACTGTCTACAAAAACGTGTCCTAAGTGGCAGCCCTAGCACCAATGCCCATAATAATTTTCATTCTCATATAACACCCATGTTGTGATCTGCCTTTTATCTGTGTTTACTCTCTGGTTGGAATAACCCCAAAAACTGTGTCATTAGTCCAAACATTTAGAAACTGTCACTGGGAAGGGGAGGTGAAATCAGTTAAAGGGACAGTCTACACCAGAATTTTTATTGTTTTGAAAGATAGATAATCCCTTTATTACCCATTCCCCAGTTTTGCATAACCAACACAGTTGTATCAATATACTTGTAACCTCTGTGATTATCTTGTATCTAAGCCTCTGCAAACTGCCCCTTTATTTCAGTTCTTTTGACAGACTTGCAGTTTAGCCAATCAGTGCCTGCTCCCAGATAACTTCACGTGCACGAGCACAGTGTTATCTATATGAAATACATGAACTAACACCCTCTAGTGGTGAAAAACTGTTAAAATGCATTCTGAAAAGAGGTGGCCTTCAAGGTCTAAGAAATTAGCATATGAACCTCCTAGGTTAAGCTTTCAACTCAGAATACCAAGAGAACAAAGCAAGTAAATTGGAAAATTGTTTAAAATTACATGCTCTATCTGAATCATGAAAGTTTATTTTGGCCTAGACTGTCCCTTTAAGATCAAGGCAGGAGTCAGGATGATCTGTGTGTGTGGCTGTGGTGTGACTGTGGGGGTGACTGTGGTGTGGCTGTGGGTGTGACTGTGGGTGTGACTGTGGGTGTGACTGTGGTGTGGCTGTGGGTGTGACTGTGGGGGTGACTGTGGGGGTGACTGTGGTGTGGCTGTGGGTGTGACTGTGGGTGTGGCTTGGTGTAATTGAGTGGTCCTGAGTGGCTGACTATATACCCATTCCCATCACAGACTAAACCCATTCCCATGGCATGTTGTGGCAGGACCATGTTAGTCCTGGAATGCAATTGTGCAGTTTAATGGTTAAATTGAGTAGAGTTTACATGTCCCCAAGACAATAAAAGGACAGTAAAAAGTGATTGTATGAACACTATGCTAACCTTGCAGCATTAGTTTAGCAATTTTTAGTTTTGCAGATAAATTTGCCTGTTGAATAACCGCACACATTACAGGTGAAGAACACGCCTTTGGAAGCTCTAGTGTTGGGGCAGGTGAATATTTCTTCAGTCTAAACAAATGATGAATGTTTGTCAAATATTTATCGTTCATTCTTTGCAAAAATAGTAAATTTTTACTTATCTAATGTCACATTTGAATATTGAAAGGGACGTGAAACCCTAAATGTTTCTTTCATCACTCAGATAGAGAATACAATTTAAAAAAAAGTTTCCAATTTACTTCTGTTATCAAATTTGCTTTGTTCTCATGTTATTCTTTGTTGAAAAGATATCTAGATAGGTAACGTGCAAATGTCTGGAACACTACATGACAGCAAATAGTGCTGCTATCTAGTGCTCTTTCTACTGTATACCATTGTTACAAAACTACTGCCATAGCACTGCAGACAGGTGCACACCCCTGAACTTGCTACTTGTCCACAAACGACAGATACAGGTCAATAAACCAGGTATCTGTAAATATATTGCAAGAGTTTAGGATATTAGAATGACAATGGTTTTCTGTATTTTTGTATTTTAAAAAAAGTTCTTTAAAAATGTAAGTGTGAAGTTACATATTTATCAGTTCAAAAATGTCAGTCAGTGAGTCATTAAACAAACTATATTCTGCAGAGTATGATTCCCTACAGACAACTAAATAATGCCACACCCTATGTGCTAGGCTTGTATTCTTTTTCCTATTTCAATGTTTCTTATGTGCAGGGGGGGGGGCTGTTTTTTTGTTTTTCTCAGTGTTTTAATTTAATCAAGAAGAATGTGGACTTCTTTGTTACAAAACTGTATTATTTGATGTTTAGCAGCAAAGTATAATGGTTTAATCCTACAATTATTCTATCATAGTATTTAAAAGTTATAATTTGAGATTAAACCTTTTGTAGACAAAATATACAGAATGTTCAACATGTTAGATCCACCTGCATATACAATGCAATATGCTTTGATAGGTGACATTTGGGTGACATTTCTTTATATATCTTTTCTACACTTTCCAGAAGTTATTCTCTAAATTTCCTCCTCCTTTTTGCGTCCCCTTGAAATCTCTTTCTTTTTCCTTCCACTTCTCTCTTTCACGTGATGCTCCACATATTGTGTCAGCATATAAGATTTATCAATAATGTTAATGTGCATTCTGTACATCTCACATATAGTTAGTGCAGGTCCTGGAAACTGACAGTGTTAAGCCAGGGCGGGCTCTGGCAAGAATAAGATTAGGTTAGCGCGCTCTGCAGAGCACATTAAAGGGCCACTGTAAGTAAATATTTTTTATGCCTGTTACTAACTAACTACCCCAAATACGCTTTTTATCAATAGCATTTCATTAACATATCTCTACCGTATATCAGAAATCTTGTCTGCAAATGTAATTGTTTTCCAAACCCACTCCGTAGGTATCCTTTTCTCTGTACCAATCCGTTTACAATACCTAGGTTTCAAAATGGCGCTTTAAACACAAAGTTATTGGTTTAAGTATTTTGAACATGCAGTGCTGAAAATAGTGGGCAGGATAACGTGACATCATCGGCGAATAAAAGATATAACTTTTAGAACGTTATGAAACTTCGTTTTGGAGAAAATATAGGTCAGTAGGTTTTAATTAATGTTTATTAACTTTAATATGTTAGTTGTTTAGCTTAAAAATTATAACAGAAAGTAATCCTTTAAGGTTAGTATTGTTAGCTACAGGAACTTTTCACCTGTAGCTTCGAAACATTTACATTTGTTTAACTCAATTTTCATTTTGTTTTAAATTAAACGAAAACCGAATAAAGCAGGCAACGAATATTTTGGGAAATTAACTTCTTCGAATATCCAAAACAACAATTTTCTCCAACATAGGTGTGTCCGGTCCACGGCGTCATCCTTACTTGTGGGATATTCTCTTCCCCAACAGGAAATGGCAAAGAGCCCAGCAAAGCTGGTCACATGATCCCTCCTAGGCTCCGCCTACCCCAGTCATTCTCTTTGCCGTTGTACAGGCAACATCTCCACGGAGATGGCTTAGAGTTTTTTAGTGTTTAACTGTAGTTTTTTATTATTCAATCAAGAGTTTGTTATTTTGAAATAGTGCTGGTATGTACTATTTACTCAGAAACAGAAAAGAGATGAAGATTTCTGTTTGTATGAGGAAAATGATTTTAGCAACCGTCACTAAAATCCATGGCTGTTCCACACAGGACTGTTGAGAGCAATTAACTTCAGTTGGGGGAACAGTGAGCAGTCTCTTGCTGCTTGAGGTATGACACATTCTAACAAGACGATGTAATGCTGGAAGCTGTCATTTTCCCTATGGGATCCGGTAAGCCATGTTTATTACGATCGTAAATAAGGGCTTCAAAATAGGGCTTATTAAGACTGTAGACTTTTTCTGGGCTAAATCGATTCATTATTAACACATATTTAGCCTTGAGGAATCATTTTATCTGGGTATTTTGATATAATAATATCGGCAGGCACTGTTTTAGACACCTTATTCTTTAGGGGCTTTCCCAAAGCATAGGCAGAGCCTCATTTTCGCGCCGGTGTTGCGCACTTGTTTTTGAGAGGCATGGCATGCAGTCGCATGTGAGAGGAGCTCTGTTACTTAGAAAAGACTTTCTGAAGGCGTCATTTGGTATCGTATTCCCCTTGGGGCTTGGTTGGGTCTCAGCAAAGCAGATACCAGGGACTGTAAAGGGGTTAAAGTTCAAAACGGCTCCGGTTTCCGTTATTTTAAGGGTTAAAGCTTCCAAATTTGGTGTGCAATACTTTTAAGGCTTTAAGACACTGTGGTGAAAATTTGGTGAATTTTGAACAATTCCTTCATGTTTTTTCGCAATTGCAGTAATAAAGTGTGTTCAGTTTAAAATTTAAAGTGACAGTAACGGTTTTATTTTAAAACGTTTTTTGTACTTTGTTATCAAGTTTATGCCTGTTTAACATGTCTGAACTACCAGATAGACTGTGTTCTGAATGTGGGGAAGCCAGAATTCCTATTCATTTAAATAAATGTGATTTATGTGACAATGACAATGATGCCCAAGATGATTCCTCAAGTGAGGGGAGTAAGCATGGTACTGCATCATTCCCTCCTTCGTCTACACGAGTCTTGCCCACTCAGGAGGCCCCTAGTACATCTAGCGCGCCAATACTCCTTACTATGCAACAATTAACGGCTGTAATGGATAATTCTGTCAAAAACATTTTAGCCAAAATGAACACTTATCAGCGTAAGCGCGACTGCTCTGTTTTAGATACTGAAGAGCATGACGACGCTGATAATAATATTTCTGAAGGGCCCCTAACCCAGTCTGATGGGGCCAGGGAGGTTTTGTCTGAGGGAGAAATTACTGATTCAGGGAACATTTCTCAACAAGCTGAACCTGATGTGATTGCATTTAAATTTAAGTTGGAACATCTCCGCATTCTGCTTAAGGAGGTATTATCCACTCTGGATGATTGTGACAAGTTGGTCATCCCAGAGAAACTATGTAAAATGGACAAGTTCCTAGAGGTGCCGGGGCTCCCAGAAGCTTTTCCTATACCCAAGCGGGTGGCGGACATTGTTAATAAAGAATGGGAAAGGCCCGGTATTCCTTTCGTCCCTCCCCCCATATTTAAAAAATTGTTTCCTATGGTCGACCCCAGAAAGGACTTATGGCAGACAGTCCCCAAGGTCGAGGGAGCGGTTTCCACTTTAAACAAACGCACCACTATACCCATAGAGGATAGTTGTGCTTTCAAAGATCCTATGGATAAAAAATTAGAAGGTTTGCTTAAAAAGATGTTTGTTCAGCAGGGTTACCTTCTACAACCAATTTCATGCATTGTCCCTGTCGCTACAGCCGCATGTTTCTGGTTCGATGAGCTGATAAAGGCGGTCGATAGTGATTCTCCTCCTTTTGAGGAGATTATGGACAGAATCAATGCTCTCAAATTGGCTAATTCTTTCACCCTAGACGCCACTTTGCAATTGGCTAGGTTAGCGGCTAAGAATTCTGGGTTTGCTATTGTGGCGCGCAGAGCGCTTTGGTTGAAATCTTGGTCGGCTGATGCGTCTTCCAAGAACAAGCTACTTAACATTCCTTTCAAGGGGAAAACGCTGTTTGGCCCTGACTTGAAAGAGATTATCTCTGATATCACTGGGGGTAAGGGCCACGCCCTTCCTCAGGATCGGCCTTTCAAGGCAAAAAATAAACCTAATTTTCGTCCCTTTCGTAGAAACGGACCAGCCCAAAGTGCTACGTCCTCTAAGCAAGAGGGTAATACTTCTCAAGCCAAGCCAGCCTGGAGACCAATGCAAGGCTGGAACAAGGGAAAGCAGGCCAAGAAACCTGCCACTGCTACCAAGACAGCATGAAATGTTGGCCCCCGATCCGGGACCGGATCTGGTGGGGGGCAGACTCTCTCTCTTCGCTCAGGCTTGGGCAAGAGATGTTCTGGATCCTTGGGCGCTAGAAATAGTCTCCCAAGGTTATCTTCTGGAATTCAAGGGACTTCCCCCAAGGGGGAGGTTCCACAGGTCTCAGTTGTCTTCAGACCACATAAAAAGACAGGCATTCTTACATTGTGTAGAAGACCTGTTAAAAATGGGAGTGATTCATCCTGTTCCATTAAGAGAACAAGGGATGGGGTTCTACTCCAATCTGTTTATAGTTCCCAAAAAAGAGGGAACGTTCAGACCAATCTTAGATCTCAAGATCTTAAACAAGTTTCTCAAGGTTCCATCGTTCAAGATGGAAACCATTCGAACTATTCTTCCTTCCATCCAGGAAGGTCAATTCATGACCACGGTGGATTTAAAGGATGCGTATCTACATATTCCTATCCACAAGGAACATCATCGGTTCCTGAGGTTCGCATTCCTGGACAAACATTACCAGTTCGTGGCGCTTCCTTTCGGATTAGCCACTGCTCCAAGGATTTTCACAAAGGTACTAGGGTCCCTTCTAGCTGTGCTAAGACCAAGGGGCATTGCTGTAGTACCTTACTTGGACGACATTCTGATTCAAGCGTCGTCCCTTCCTCAAGCAAAGGCTCACACGGACATTGTCCTGGCCTTTCTCAGATCTCACGGATGGAAAGTGAACGTGGAAAAGAGTTCTCTATCTCCGTCAACAAGGGTTCCCTTCTTGGGAACAATAATAGACTCCTTAGAAATGAGGATTTTTCTGACAGAGGCCAGAAAAACAAAACTTCTAGACTCTTGTCGGATACTTCATTCCGTTCCTCTTCCTTCCATAGCTCAGTGCATGGAAGTGATCGGGTTGATGGTAGCGGCAATGGACATAGTTCCTTTTGCGCGCATTCATATAAGACCATTACAACTGTGCATGCTCAGTCAGTGGAATGGGGACTATACAGACTTGTCTCCAAAGATACAAGTAAATCAGAGGACCAGAGACTCACTCCGTTGGTGGCTGTCCCTGGACAACCTGTCACGAGGGATGACATTCCGCAGACCAGAGTGGGTCATTGTCACGACCGACGCCAGTCTGATGGGCTGGGGCGCGGTCTGGGGATCCCTGAAAGCTCAGGGTCTTTGGTCTCGGGAAGAATCTCTTCTACCGATAAATATTCTGGAACTGAGAGCGATATTCAATGCTCTCAAGGCTTGGCCTCAGCTAGCGAGGGCCAAGTTCATACGGTTTCAATCAGACAACATGACAACTGTTGCGTACATCAACCATCAGGGGGGAACAAGGAGTTCCCTGGCGATGGAAGAAGTGACCAAAATCATTCTATGGGCGGAGTCTCACTCCTGCCACCTGTCTGCTATCCACATCCCAGGAGTGGAAAATTGGGAAGCGGATTTTCTGAGTCGTCAGACATTGCATCCGGGGGAGTGGGAACTCCATCCGGAAATCTTTGCCCAAGTCACTCAGCTGTGGGGCATTCCAGACATGGATCTGATGGCCTCTCGTCAGAACTTCAAAGTTCCTTGCTACGGGTCCAGATCCAGGGATCCCAAGGCGGCTCTAGTGGATGCACTAGTAGCACCTTGGACCTTCAAACTAGCTTATGTGTTCCCGCCGTTTCCTCTCATCCCCAGGCTGGTAGCCAGGATCAATCAGGAGAGGGCGTCGGTGATCTTGATAGCTCCTGCGTGGCCACGCAGGACTTGGTATGCAGATCTGGTGAATATGTCATCGGCTCCACCTTGGAAGCTACCTTTGAGACGAGACCTTCTTGTTCAGGGTCCGTTCGAACATCCGAATCTGGTTTCACTCCAGCTGACTGCTTGGAGATTGAACGCTTGATCTTATCGAAGCGAGGGTTCTCAGATTCTGTTATCGATACTCTTGTTCAGGCCAGAAAGCCTGTAACTAGAAAGATTTACCACAAAATTTGGAAAAAATATATCTGTTGGTGTGAATCTAAAGGATTCCCTTGGGACAAGGTTAAGATTCCTAGGATTCTATCCTTCCTTCAAGAAGGATTGGAAAAAGGATTATCTGCAAGTTCCCTGAAGGGACAGATTTCTGCCTTGTCTGTGTTACTTCACAAAAAGCTGGCCGCTGTGCCAGATGTTCAAGCCTTTGTTCAGGCTCTGGTTAGAATTAAGCCTGTTTACAAACCTTTGACTCCTCCTTGGAGTCTCAATTTAGTTCTTTCAGTTCTTCAGGGGGTTCCGTTTGAACCCTTACATTCCGTTGATATTAAGTTATTATCTTGGAAAGTTTTGTTTTTGGTTGCAATTTCTTCTGCTAGAAGAGTTTCAGAATTATCTGCTCTGCAGTGTTCTCCTCCTTATCTGGTGTTCCATGCAGATAAGGTGGTTTTACGTACTAAACCTGGTTTTCTTCCAAAAGTTGTTTCTAACAAAAACATTAACCAGGAGATTATCGTACCTTCTCTGTGTCCGAAACCAGTTTCAAAGAAGGAACGTTTGTTGCACAATTTGGATGTTGTTCGCGCTCTAAAATTCTATTTAGATGCTACAAAGGATTTTAGACAAACATCTTCCTTGTTTGTTGTTTATTCCGGTAAAAGGAGAGGTCAAAAAGCAACTTCTACCTCTCTCTCTTTTTGGATTAAAAGCATCATCAGATTGGCTTACGAGACTGCCGGACGGCAGCCTCCCGAAAGAATCACAGCTCATTCCACTAGGGCTGTGGCTTCCACATGGGCCTTCAAGAACGAGGCTTCTGTTGATCAGATATGTAGGGCAGCGACTTGGTCTTCACTGCACACTTTTACCAAATTTTACAAGTTTGATACTTTTGCTTCTTCTGAGGCTATTTTTGGGAGAAAGGTTTTGCAAGCCGTGGTGCCTTCCATTTAGGTGACCTGATTTGCTCCCTCCCTTCATCCGTGTCCTAAAGCTTTGGTATTGGTTCCCACAAGTAAGGATGACGCCGTGGACCGGACACACCTATGTTGGAGAAAACAGAATTTATGTTTACCTGATAAATTACTTTCTCCAACGGTGTGTCCGGTCCACGGCCCGCCCTGGTTTTTTTAATCAGGTCTGATAATTTTTTTCTTTAACTACAGTCACCACGGTACCATATGGTTTCTCCTATGCAAATATTCCTCCTTAACGTCGGTCGAATGACTGGGGTAGGCGGAGCCTAGGAGGGATCATGTGACCAGCTTTGCTGGGCTCTTTGCCATTTCCTGTTGGGGAAGAGAATATCCCACAAGTAAGGATGACGCCGTGGACCGGACACACCGTTGGAGAAAGTAATTTATCAGGTAAACATAAATTCTGTTTTTACTGGCCTTCACATGTCTAGTATCTATCTATCTATCTATCGATCATCTATCTATCTTTCTGTCTATCTATCTATTATCTATCTATCTATCTATCTATCTATCATCTATCTTTCTATCTATCATCTATCTATCTATACATATATATATATATATATATATATATATATATATACATTAAAATATCTTAGGCATGCGGAGGCGTATCCCTATGTACAAGTGGAGCTGTATAAGTTAGTGAACACATAAATACAGCAGTATGCAGCATGCATTTTATGCTAGATTAAAGTGAAGGTAAACTTTGATGAATGAAAGAACGGTTTTTAAAAATACTATTAAAAACAGGGGCACTTTCATTCATCAAAGTTTAGAAAGCAGCCGTTTTGTTAAAAACTTACCTTTGTTTTTTTCACAGCCAGAGCAGCTTCCCCCACACAGATATCCTCTCTTCACACGTCATAAATGTCTAATCAAGCTACCTCCAATCACGGCATGGCCTCAGGCAATAACTCCCCTGGGGGGAAAGCCGTGATTGGAGGAAGCCGGATTAGTCATTGATGACGTGTGAAGAGAGGATCTCCGGGTGGGGGAAGCTGCTCTGACTGTGCAAAGAACAAAGGTAAATTTGTTTTTTTTAATCTAAACGGCTGCTTTCTAAACTTTGATGAATGAAAGTGCCCCTGTTTTTAATAGTGTTTTTAAAAAACGGGATTTCATTCATCAAAGTTTACCTTCACTTTAAATATAATCAGCTTTTATGCAAATATATTTCCAACATGTTTTCAGCATGTTTAATTGCTGTTTATTTTTCATGTGCACAATAGATATTATTACACTGAATTTCCTTTTAATGTAGCAAACGTGTTATCTGCACTTACTTTATTTTGGGTGTAACTGTGTTGCAATAATATTGGAAAGGTTTATTGTTTGTTTTTCCATCAATTCATTCAATAGTTTTTCATTCCTAGCCAGAGTCTTGTTAAAGGGATACAGACAGCAAACATTATTTATTAAGGTAATTCTGCATGAGGGTACATGAGATAAGCAGAAGGGCTTCCTGCGAACTTTGAAGCAAGATAATGCCTTAAGATAAAATATCTGAAAGAAAGGTGTGTAAATATAAATAAAGTAGAAGAAACATAAATATGTCGACAGAAAGATGTGACCTTTAGTATACTTCCTGTTGCAGCCAAGCAGCTGACTACAAGCGGTTGGGTACAGATGGCATGCAGCACAGGCGCTCTTGTGCGCACAAGAGACAGTTTTTAAAGTGCCACAGGAATAGAAGACCTTTAAAAATATAGCTGTCCTCTGGGACATTTAAAGGGACAGTATACACCAGAATTGTTATTGTTTAAAAAGATAGATAATCCCTTTATTACCAGTTCCCTAGTTTTGCATAACCAACACATTTATATCAATATACTTTTTACCTCTGTGATTACCTTGTAGCTTAGCCTCTGCAGACTGCCCCCTTATTTCAGTTATTTTGACAGACTTGCATTTTAGCCAATCAGTGCTGACTCCTAGGTAACCCCATGGGCATGAGCACAATGTTATCTATATGGCACACATGAACTAACGCCCTCCAGCTGTTAAAAAAATGCCAAAATGTATTTAGATAAGAGGTGGCCTTCAAGGGCTAAGAAATTAGCATATGAGCTTACCTAGTTTTAGCTTTTAACTAAGAATCCCAAGAGAACAAAGTAAAATTGATGATAAAAGTAAATTGGAAAGTTGTTTAAAATGAAATGCCCTTTCTGAATCATGAACATTTCTTTTTGACCAATCAGCAGCTAGCTTCCAGTAATTAATTGCTCCAACTTATCCAAGAATGCAAAGAAAACAAAATAAAGTTAAAAATAGAAGTGAATTTAAAAGTGTCTTAAAATTAGATTCTCTATCGGAATTATAAATCTTTAATTTGTACATTCATGTCCCTTTAAATATTGGACATTTAGCACTTGAAAAAAAGCACAGTCTCTTCAGTATTCAACTTTTTATTAAAAACATATTAAAGTGATATGAACCCTACATTTTTCTTTCATGATTCAAATAGAGTATACAGTTTTAAATAACTTTTTAATTTAATTCTATTATCAAATGTTCTAGATTATGTCTAGTATCTTTTATTGAAAAGCTGTAACGGAAGCTCAGGCGTGTGCACATTTCTGTAAAACTAGATGGCAGCAGTGTTTTCTGCCATATAGTGATCTAGACCTCTACCTAGTTATCTCTTTAACAAAGAATACCATGGGAATGAGGAAAATTTGATAATAGAACTAAATTGGAAACTTTTTTTTAAATTCTGTGCTCTGTCTGAATCACAAAATAAGGTGTTTAGGTTTCTTATCCCTTTAAAGTCATGTGGATTTTTTAGATAAATCCTTGGATAAGTTCTTCTAAAGGATTGTGTTTGACCCCATAGTTGCACGCAATAGTGCAATGATGAAATGCTCTTGTTACACATTTATGTCCCTTTAAAGCTTACCCATAATCCCTTTCTGCTGCAGCCTTACCAATAACACATGTTGTGCCAACGAGAAAAAAGCAAAAAGGTTGACCTTAATATTGGCAGGTTAATAAGATTTGTTGTTTCATTATATAGACAAACTTGTTATGCTTAATGTCCTAAGCTCCCCTTTCAAATTTTCACTCTGTATTATTTAATGATTTCCACATTTTAGCTGCAAGATTACACACAGGGGTTTCCTCCAGTTACAACATCTTTATTTCACAAGATCTGAGCAGTAGAGGAACAAAACGTTTTCCTGTGTCAGCATATCTAAAATCCCTACCTGTGTTCATCTCTGCAAATTCCACAGGAATGTTATTTTGTGTACACACAACCACTTCAGTGAAATGTTCTCATGAACTCTTAAATATAACTTTGCTCCCTTACATGAACTAATGAAACTTAAAGGGATACTAACCCCAATTTTTTTCTTCTTTCATGATTCAGATAGAGCATGCAATTTTAAGTAACTTTCTAATTTACTCCTACTATTAATTTTTCTTCGTTCTCTTGCTATCTTTATTTAAAAAGCAGAAATGTAAAGCTTGGGGGGCAGCCCATTTTAGGTTCAACACCCTGGATAGCGCTTGCTTATTGGTGGCTACAATTAGCAAACCAATAAGCAACCATAACCCAAGTTTTCAAACAAAAATGGTCCGGATCTTAAGCTGTACATTCCTGCTTTTTAAATAAAGACAGCAAGAGAACGAAGGAAAATTCATAATAGGAGTAAATTAGAAAGTTGCTTAAAATCGAATGCTCTATCTGAATCACTAAAGAAAAAGAAATGGGTTTAGTATCCCTTTAAAGAGATACAAAACCCAATTTTTCAGATCGAACATGCAATTATTTATTTATTTATTTTTTTATTGAGGTTATAATAAAAGTTACATAACATATTCATCCGATAACAAAGATAGCATAATTCTGAAAGATACATCCTTCTGACATAAACATAGTCGTGAACCAAAGAAGCAGCAAATCTTGGAGTAAATTCTATGCGCCCTTGGAGGAGAGTATGTACAATAGTTATGGAAAATACATCTATGTCCCGTGTTCATGACCCTCTTGTGGAAAGGTAGACATAAACAACGGATACGAGGCATATGAGATTGCTATATTTAACCATGTAAAACAGGGATGTCTGTACCAAAATATATGTTTGTACAGAAAATAGTGGAACCTCAGTTTTATATTTTATATATAAGAGATGTGGCCCATGCCTTACCGTGAAGAGAATTTATAGGATTATTTATTCTAATAGGATTGAGGCAAGTGTGGGGTAATATTTGTTTGATCGCTCTCAGACCAAGGTGGTCAAGAAAGGGGAGAAAGAATTCCACGGGCAACAGCCGCTCGTGTTAGAAAAGGAGGGGGATGAAAGGGAATGAGGGGCGGAGCTATCTAAAATGTCCAATTAATAATGTGAATGGGGCTATGAGAGGGCTTATTATAAAGTTACAAGTATTGGGCTCTACAAGTAGCAATGCGCCATTTAGTTAGCTACTGGGGTAATACATGGGGATAGGTTGGGCTAGGAGTGAAAGAGTCTCACTAAGTGTAGAACCTAAATCATATATCAGGTGAGACAGGTGAACATCACATTTAACACATAACCTTAAGCGTAGGAAACAGACATAACTATTATAATAAAATACTAGAGTAAGCCTTGACTGTCTTCAAATGCACCTAAAGTTCAAAATCGATACAGTGTAAACACATAGGAACAGAACAAAGGGTTGTATAAATTAGTCCTAACTTCGAACATGCAATTTTAAACCACTTTCTAATTTATTTCTATCAGTTTTTGTTTGTTCTCTTGGTATCATTTGTTGAAAAAAGGAGCGTGCATATGCTTGGAGCACTATATGGAAGCAGTTTTTGCAAGAACCTATCCATTTGTAAGAGCATTAGAGCAGGGGTCAGCAACCTTGGGCCCCCAAATGTTTTGGAACTACATTTCCCATGATTTTAAAACACTCTTTAGGCTGTCTGAGCATCATGGGAAATGTAGTTCCTAAACATCTGGGGGGCCAAGGTTGCTAACCCCTTCATTAGATGACAGTGCTATTTCCTGCCATGGAGTGCTCTAGAAACCTACCTAGGTATCTCTTCAACAAAGAATACCATAGGAATGAAGCAAATTTCATAATAGAAGTAAATTTAAACTTTTAAAAATAATGTATGGTCTGATTGAATTACAAATTATTTTTTATTTTTTTTAGCACATTAAAATATATATATATATATATATATATATTTTAAAAGTGTGCATCAGAAATGATTCACAGCATTGGAAGATTTGAATGCAAAATAAATGTTTTGTTAGAAAAACATGCATTGCCTTGAAGTCACAGGACATGCCCCTTGAAAAGCTTCTTTACGATCCTTGTAGGCAGACAGGTTCCCAAATAGGGAACCTGTTCACCTGCTATTGGCACTTGATCTGTTGCATCGAACAGCAAAATTTAACATTTCACAAGGGTTTTCTCATGCAATGTCGCCCCCTGCTGCAGCACGAACATGCAATTTAAAAAAAAAAAAAAAAAAAAAGCAAAACAACTTTATTTATAAAATTATGTATGGCTTTTTATGTGCATATTTTTGTAGGCACCAGCCCCTACTGTGCATGAGCAAGAGTTCACAGTGTATACATATGTAAGTCTATGGTTGGCTGATGGCTGTCACATGATACAGGGGGCAGGGAAATAGAAGGAAATGTCAACATTTTTCCAAAAAGAAAAATCAAATTCTTATTTTTTTTTTTTTAATGCATTTGTTGATTATGCAAATCTCCTCTATTTAATGCAAGTGCAATTATTTTATCTCTTATAACAAGTAGACAGCACAGCCAATCAGAACTGTACAGCCAGCTGTAAGTCTATAGCTGCGTGAGACTGCTTTTACATAGGAGGTGCAACACAATTTTATTGGCTGTACTGCCAACTTCTCAAAAACTTGCATGGAGCCGGTAGTGGCTATTCACTATTACTTTAATTGGCAACACCAGAGGTGATAAGATATCACAAAAGAATGCAAGTTTTGCTAACAAAATGCCAGTGGTAAGCCTTGTCTTCTTCAGTAACAATTCCTTATTAGCTCTCTGAAATAAGAATAAGGGGGGGGTGATTTATACGCGCCCCTGTCCGCTGCAGCGCGTCTCAGGCAGGCTGAATTCCCCTGGCGGAATTCAACATTGCACACAATCGATATTTTGCGCTCATATGCAATCCCGCCCCCTGCCCGTGCACAGCCAATTACACGCGGGCAGTAACTGTCAATCTCCCCGTTCGGACGCTGCTTGTTAAATACGGCGTGCAGGTTCTCTTGAGAGAACCTGCAGCCGTAGTGAATCGAAAGGCTTCCGAAGCCTTTGATAAATCGACCCCTTAGTGGCAGAAAGAGCTTGGCCATTGGAGTATTATTCCAGCAAATGAGGTGTTAAATTATTTTAAAAGTTTTGCATGCTGCTGGTATGTTAATTGATTGCAACCCTATAGTAAAGCCCTGTAATTAAACAAGATGTCTCTTTAACAGAAAGTCAGATTTTATGTTTTGTTAGAATAGACACTAACTCAGAGCGATGTAATAAAATCAGCACAGTTATTATGTCAAGTTCTCAGGAATCTCAGGGTCAGTTCATTTAGAAAGTTCTCAAAAAGGACAAACCATTACGCTTCAACTTTTGTTTTTTTTTGGTACAGTATATATTAAATAAGACATAATTCAATGCATTTGTCATTTTACCAAGTGAAAAAAATATTACCTTTTTTTTCCTTTTACCAAGGAGCAGTGTGGGTGGATAATTACATACAGATTCACAGCACATCCGTATCTATGGTGATTATCAGCAGAAAACAGCAAATTGTCATCTGTGTTTTGTTTGCCAGATTAGACGTTATACTTGTTTAACTGATTTCCCACATTACGTTTCCAGAGAAAGTGTTGCCTAAAGACTCAATTCCTTCATAATAATAATAAAAAAAATAGGTACAAGATCTTTATATTTCAAGTCTGCTTAAAGGGACGTAACAGTATAAAAAGAAAATGCATTATTACTTGCATAAAACCATGTGTTTAACCGCCTGCAGCAATGCAGTACAAGGAGCTAGCTGAACACATCTGGTCAGCCAAAACAAGAGGCATATTTATGTAGCTACCAATAAACAGCTAGCTTCCAGGTGTGCATTGATGCGTCTGAGCCTACCTAGGTATGCTTATCAACAAAGGATATTCAAGTAAATTTTATAACAGAAATAAATACAAATTCTCTTAAAATCACACGCAATATATAAACCATTAAAATTGAATTCTGACTTTCATTATTATGGTTATAACCTCATAATGCTGTGCGCTGATTTACATATAATTTACTTTATTTTTTATTGACAATTTGCAATGTTTTTATTCTTGAACAAGATATATAAGTAAAATCATTATACATTGTTATGAAATGGAAACACCAGGTATTCTACTTGTAGTAATTTGACACATAAAAGGCATTCATTTTTACAAATAAAGATGTTATTTTAAAATGCAATACAGTTTTAATTTCAGCTTATACCTAACTGTGTATTTGAGATAGTTTCACTATTAATTTAAACAATTAAGCCTTTTTTTTTATGCAAACAAATATATTTTTATGTTGTATTGCTAAAAAAAACTCCACTGCAAATAGAATCTCACAGTGTGATGTGAAGGTCTTTCTGTAACCAGCAAAAAGAAAAGGAAAAGTGGACAGTATTATAGCACTCAAAGGCACTCAAATAAAGAGTGTGTACTTATAATGTGACAAGGGAGAATACCTCAAAAGGGGATCCAATAAAACTTAACATTTAATATGAATTAATTAAAAATAAAGGTGTAGGTGTAAATGCATTAAAACTTAGATTAAATATATATCTACATGGGGTAATAACATCCACTCACACTACTGTGGATACCGGGTAAATGACAGCCAGTAACGCACACAGCTCAGTGCAAACACATACGCTCACGTATTGCATGTAAAATTAACTGAAAAAGAGGATTGACCTCGATACAAGTACACTGAAAAATGCAATTCTGGAGCAAAGTAAGCACCGCTCTGTGTGACTGAAAATAACTGGTGGAGGTAACAACCCCCTGTATCTATAAAATCCTGTATCTAATATAGAGGAGCTATTAAGGTGGATGTTATCCCCAGACACGCCTGATGCGCATTTCGCCATAAACGCGGCTTTCTCAAAGGCTAACCCGATTAGGGATAGCCCTTGTCTTTGTATATTCAGCGACCAATCAAAGTTGAGGGTGATTACACACCCAATGGATTGAACCTATTACAAGGTACTTACAATCATTGGATGACAGCATGTCACATGATTGAGCTTAGTGCAGTGATGTATCTACCTTGTATTTAGGGAAAATACATGGTGTAAATCTCGAAAAAATTCAACAGATATATTCAGATGAGTAATTGTAGGTAGTACAAGCATGGAAATAATACAAATATGTCCAATGGGTTCTAAGATGGCTAATATAAAATGGAAAGTGTAACGTAAATAAAAAACAAAACATTTACTCTGGTATGGGTCGTATCAAAATATTATATTAGGCTACAAAAAGATCAGAACAGCACAAATGCATATCCCTATTAAAATACTTTGCAGTATACTTTAGTTATTTTTCAATATACTATAGTTATTTTGTCCCATTTTCCTGTAATTAAAATTTGAGAAAAAAAAAAATGTTTTTTTAAATTCCACTGAGTTTGTGTAAGGTAATGGGAACCATCATGGGGCATATGCACATATATGGTGAGGGCCCGTGCGCCAGTATTCTAGCTCAGAGAGCCTTTCCTGCTGAGGACAGTTAGGAACAGATCTAAAACAGGCAATAAAAAGATTGTGAAAACAAGGCTGTGTGGAACATAGGACTGTTAAAGACATTATTTAACAGGGTTTCCACACAACATTGGGCTCGCTTCCATTGAGCTGTAACCTGTAATTAGGTTTGCGTGAGTTTGCAAAACGCTAAATATGCTGTCGGAACCAATTTAGTTTATCGACTTTCAATGACGCGTTATGCCTCAATTTCGGTAGCTGGACTGCAGCTGTCAATTTTTTTTCCGCGTCCCATAGAAAGTATTAGAAGATGTTAAGCATTAACTTATACCAAGTTTCCAATGAAAGTGCAAACCGTTAATACACTGTTGAAAGCTGTCGATACATTGACAAAAATTACACCCAGCTCAACTAGGTGTAAAAGAGGAAAAAGGAGTTTTTTGAGGCCTGGTTCCCATTGAAATTTTAAATCTAAAGTGTTTCAATGTAGAAAAAAACTGAAATATGTAATATTTACTGTTGTCCCATGTATAGGAAAAGTTGCACTTATGTTCTTATGGAAATATCAGTATGTATTTACATATACAAATATATGCAAGTACATATCCACAAAATTCAAACTAGACCTATGCCTAGGGCAGCAATACATATTACTTATATAAATAAAGTGGAGAATATTATTCTAATAAAAAAATTGTATTTGTTTATAGTTTAAAAATAATGTATTTTAAATAAGTGTATGTTTGTTTTTAGAGTTAATCACAGGTAAGGAGTGCAGACGTTAAACTTACATTTTATAGTGTAAGGTCGGGTTACCATAGCAACTAATTGATTTTCAAGAAATCCAACGTCGGATGGAAGTGTTAACACAACGTTAACTTACACCTACACGAAAAGAGCGACTGCACGCTATGCGCAAAATATTTCAATGGAAACCTGGTACTATAATGGAGCCGTAAACTACTTTTAGCTGCCAGCAACTTCGGTAGCTTACAGCTCCATTTTTAACAACTCAATGGAAGCGAGCCCACATTTTGTACAGACTTTTTATTGCCTGTTTTATATATGTCCTTAATTGTTCTCTGCAGGAGAGATAGATAAGGGGAAAATGTAAATTTAAACATGGCAACACCCTTTATATATAGTAACTAAAGTTCTTTATAGAAACTAAACCTTGACACTTCTATCTCTAATATTTAAACAACTAATATAATTGTAAAAAAATAAATCTAAGGCTAAACATTGTTTTGAATATATTATTATGCGTAGCATCATGTAGCTGCTGTTTAATATCCCTTTAAGAGACATAAAAATGCAATAAGAACATGCTTTACTGCACTTGCATGCAACTTTGTGTTTAACTCTGCATTTTATAACCTGCTTTATATCAAAAGAAATCTAGAACAACCCAGAACCTTTTAAGGAACCCAAACTATGCTAAAGAACACACACACCATGCTGTAGTGGACATTAAACATCAGTTTAGGGGCCCAATCCAATATACAGTGCAGGTTTCAGTGTAAGCGCAGAAACCCGCGCCGCCCGTAATTTCACCTCGCACATCGGGGTATTACATATACGGCTCCGGCATTTCCTAAGTTGCGTAAGTCGGATAAACTGGCGATGTTCAGAAATGTGCACAAAAACACATTTCTGGAGTCGCCAGTGACTCACGGCACTTTAGAAACTGCTGGCGCCAAAGAAAAGTCAAGAAAATAACAAATCTCCCGTAAAAGCCTAACACACCTCCCAAAAATAAGCCTGACATGTAAAACCCGTATATCCGCAATCCCCCCTCTCACTACTAATAATAAATGTATTAACCCCCTAGACCGACAACCCCCCACAATGCTATGCCTATTTAAACTATTAACCCCTATATCCGCCATCAAACCGACACCGCAAGTAATAAATAAATTATTAACCCCTAAATCCGCCAAACCCAACATCGCAAACTACCGATTAAAACTATTAACCCCTAAACCGCCATAATCCACAACGCAATACACCTATCCAAGTATTAACCCCTAAACCGCCAAAGCCCACAACGCAATACACCTATCCAAGTATTAACCCCTAAACCGCCAAAGCCCACAACGCAATACACCTATCCAAGTATTAACCCCTAAACCGCCATAGCCCACAACGCGATACTCCTATCCAAGTATTAACCCCTAAACCTCCATAGCCCACAATGCAATACACCTATCCAAGTATTAACCCCTAAACCGCCAAAGCCCACAACGCATTAAACATAACCCCTAACCTAACCCCCCTAACCTAACCCCCCCTAACCTAACACCCCCTATATCAACTAAAATTACCTAATTTACAAAATACTAAAGTTACTATTAAATTTAAAAAAAAATAACACTACTTTAAAAATACAAATAAACTAAGTATAAATTAATGGGGCAGTCTAATCAAAATTCTGGAGTAGACTGTCCCTTTAAGCTAGAATTACAGAAAATAAAAAAATCTAAGATTGCAGAAAATAATAAAGAAAATTGCTAAATTTAAAAAAAAATTAAACCTAATCCCTATCGGCTAGATTTAGAGTTTTGTCGGTAACGACCCGCGTAGCTAACGCCGGCTTTTTTCTGTCCGCACCTTTAAAATAACTCTGGTATTGAGAGTCCATATAATGTCAGCGTTAGGCTCCAAAAAAGGAGCGTAGAGCATATTTAACGCAACTGCAACTCTCGATACCAGAGTTGCTTACGGACGCGGCCAGCCTCAAAAACATGCTCGTGCACGATTCCCCCATAGAAAACAATGGGGCTGTTTGAGCTGAAAAAAAACCTAACACCTGCAAAAAAGCCCCGTTCAGCTCCTAACGCAGCCCCATTGTTTGCTATGGGGAAACACTTCCTACGTCTGCACCTAACACTCTAACATGTACCCCGAGTCTAAACACCCCTCACCTTACACTTATTAACCCCTAATCTGCCGCCCCCGCTATCGCTGACCCCTGTATATTATTTTTAACCCCTAATCTGCCGCTCCGTAAACCGCTTCTACTTACATTATCCTTATGTACCCCTAATCTGCTGCCCTAACACCGCCGACCCCTATATTATATTTATTAACCCCTAATCTGCCCCCCACAACGTCGCCTCCACCTGCCTACACTTATTAACCCCTAATCTGCCGAGCGGACCGCACCGCTATTATTATAAAGTTATTAACCCCTAATCCGCCTCACTAACCCTATAATAAATAGTATTAACCCCTAATCTGCCCTCCCTAACATCGCCGACACCTAACTTCAATTATTAACCCCTAATCTGCCGACCGGAGCTCACCGCTATTCTAATAAATGTATTAACCCCTAAAGCTAAGTCTAACCCTAACACTAACACCCCCCTAAGTTAAATATAATTTTAATCTAACGAAATTAATTAACTCTTATTAAATAAATTATTCCTATTTAAAGCTAAATACTTACCTGTAAAATAAATCCTAATATAGCTACAATGTAAATTATAATTACATTGTAGCTATTTTAAGATTAATATTTATTTTACAGGCAACTTTGTAATTATTTTAACCATGTACAATAGCTATTAAATAGTTAAGAACTATTTAATAGTTACCTAGTTAAAATAATTACAAAATTACCTGTAAAATAAATCCTAACCTAAGTTACAATTAAACCTTACACTATACTATCATTAAATTAATTAAATAAAATACCTACAATTACCTACAATTAAACCTAACACTACACTATCAATAAATAAATTAAATACAATTCCTACAAATAACTACAATGAAATAAACTAACTAAAGTACAAAAAATAAAAAAGAACTAAGTTACAAAAAATAAAAAAATATTTACAAACATAAGAAAAATATTACAACAATTTTAAACTAATTACACCTACTCTAAGCCCCCTAATAAAATAACAAAGCCCCCCAAAATAACAAAATGCCCTACCCTATTCTAAATTACTAAAGTTCAAAGCTCTTTTACCTTACCAGCCCTGAACAGGGCCCTTTGCGGGGCATGCCCCAAGAAGTTCAGCTCTTTTGCCTGTAAAAAAAAACATACAATACCCCCCCCCCAACATTACAACCCACCACCCACATACCCCTAATCTAACCCAAACCCCCCTTAAATAAACCTAACACTAAGCCCCTGAAGATCTTCCTACCTTATCTTCACCATACCAGGTTCACCGATCCGTCCTGAAGAGCTCCTCCGATGTCCTGATCCAAGCCCAAGCGGGGGGCTGAAGAGGTCCATGATCCGGCTGAAGTCTTCATCCAAGCGGGAGCTGAAGAGGTCCATGATCCGGATGAAGTCTTCATCCAAACGGGAGCTGAAGAGGTCCATGATCCGGATGAAGTCTTCTATCAACGGCATCTTCAATCTTCTTTCTTCGGGAGCCATCATCTTCCATCCGACACGGAACATCCTCTTCTCCCGACGCCTACTAGCCGAATGACGGTTCCTTTAAGGGACGTCATCCAAGATGGCGTCCCTCGAATTCCGATTGGCTGATAGGATTCTATCAGCCAATCGGAATTAAGGTAGGAATATTCTGATTGGCTGATGGAATCAGCCAATCAGAATCAAGATCAATCCGATTGGCTGATCCAATCAGCCAATCAGATTGAGCTCGCATTCTATTGGCTGATCGGAACAGCAGTGCATGTTTAATATTTTTCAGTTAGCTATTTCAAATTGCACATGCACAAATCAGTATGTGGGAGTAGAGAAACTTATTTAAGAGTCAATCATGATTGGAGAAACTTAACATACCAAAATATACACGCAATAGGTGGGCGGGGCTTGGTGGCCATTTTTAGCTCTTAACAAACAATAAATATTTAAGTGTTTCATGTAGTTCTTCCAAGCTTAGAGATGTGGGACCAGTTGCAGAATGCTTCTCTTGTATGTAACAATAAGTAATCAAAATTATGTCTGTCCCTTCCTAGAACTCTCATCATGTTGCGCCCTGTCTGCTCAGACTCTTTCTTATTCCTGTATCACCCAGACTGTGCTCCAAAGTTTTAATATGCCATTATACAGGGTTCCTATAACAATTTAAATTCAATTATTATCCTGTTGTTGCTAAGTTTATATATTATTGCTAAGCAGATATATATATTTATTTTAAAGCTGTGTATGGTATAAGTTGCTAATTTCCATTATGAACATAGAGACAAACTGATTTAGACTGTAATGTAGGGATAGTAAATTCAACTTTTATGATTCAGATGGAGCGTGCAATTTTAAACAACTTTCCAATTTTAGTTCTATTATTTAATTTGCTTTGTTTTCTTTGTATCCTTTGTTGGGGCATCAATGCACTCACTACTGGGAGCTAGCTTAACACATCTCTTGAGCCAATGAAAAGTAGCACATACGTGCAGCCACCATTCACAAGCTAGCTTCCTGTGGTGCATTGCTGTTCCTGAGTGTATATAGATATGCTTTTTAACAAAAACAAGCAATTAGGTTTCATTTTGACAGTGCATTTAACCATTTTGCTCCTATATAAATATTTTTGCCCCAGAATTTACATTCTCAATAAAAAATTGTATATATATATTATGAGAATGTAAATTCTGTGGCTCTTTCAGAAATAGGGGTAAGCTCTTCAGATAAATAAGAATAGAATATTTTAAGACATAGGGATAAGATTCCAGTATTACGAATAAGGATCTAAATATTTAGATAACCCCTGCTAATTACAACCATATGTTCAGTCCTATGTACAATACCTTCCCCAAATTTAGTAAATCCAAGAGGTCAGTTGTAGGACAGGTTAAAAAAAATATAAACTCTAAAAGTATGTAGCAAATCCTTTCATGCATACACAAAATCCATAATCTCTTGATAATTGCCTGGAAAAATAATTTACAATTTTTTTATTTATAAATAATTGGATTTAACTTAACATTCTTGTTGAGCTTAAACTGTTTGAGTCCACATTTTTTGTTCTTTATAGATTTATTTTTTTTAAAAAAGGATATTCTTTTCCTTTAAATCTCTGTGGAGCTGTACAGCTGGGAAACAGCTGGCAATCATACATACAGATCACTGCCAAACCTTGCACTCTCTGATGAGGAAATCCTTAAACTATACAGGAGAGCAGGCATAGGGACCATTGCTAAGGAGACAGTTTATATTATTCCTGGCATTCCAGCATGGGAGGGATATGTCAGAGTAAGCACTGTGTCACCTACGGTCAATTCTTGTTATTTAATGGCTCCATGTTTGGGACTTGTTGTGCTGGGTTAGTGTAGTGGAATGAAGCTAAGTAATGACGACAAAGCAGTAGGTAATTTAAAGGGACATAATACTCATATGCTAAATCAATTTGATAGTGATGCAGCATAACTGTAAAATATCACCTGAACATCTCTATGTAAAAAGATATTTTACCTCAAAATTTCTTCAGCTCACCAGAGTAAGTGCTATGTGAACAGTTATACTTCAGCTACTATCCAGCTGCAAGTTGGTGATTGGTAACTACACACATATGCCTCTTGTCATTAGCTCACCATCGCCTAGATTACAAGTGTTGCGCTAACTGCAACGTTAGCCTCACCAGTCCTTATTTTATTGAATATTAATATAAAACCTTTATGGGAGACTAACAAAAACCATACCGCACTTGTGTTGCAGTTGGCGCAACACTTGTAATCTAGGTGCATATTTGTTCAGCTGCCAGTAGGGCTTTTTTAAATATGCTTTCCTTTGCTGTGATCTCATGAGATTTCACTGAAATCTTGTGAGATTTCATAGTAAAGTTTCTTACCTGATAATTGTATTTATTTCTTGACACGATGAGTCCACGGATAATCAGTTACTGTTGGGAATATCACTCCTTGCCAGCAGGAGGAGGCAAAGAGCACCACAGCAAAGCTGTTAAGTATCACTTCCCTTCCCACAACCCCCGTCATTCGATCGAAGGAAAAGGAGAGAAAGGAAGCAACACAAGTTGCAGAGGTGCCTGAGGTTTATATAAGAAAAAAATATCTGAAAACAGGGAGGGCCGTGGACTCACTGTGTCAATAAATAAATTTATCAGGTAAGCATAAATTTAAGACACTGTGAGTCCACAGATCATCAATTACTGTTGGGAATCAATACCCAAGCTAGAGGACACAGATGATATGTAAGGGCAAAACATGTAACCTAAACAGAAGGCACCATAGCTCGCAGAACCTTTCTCCCAAAAGGAGCCTCGGCCGAGGCAAAAGTATCAAATCTATAAAATTTGGAAAAAGTGTGCAAAGAAGACCAAGTTGCAGCCTTACAAATCTGTTCAACAGAGGCTTCATTCTTGAAGGCCCAAGAAGAAGACACCGCCCTAGTGAGCTGTAATTCTCTCAAAAAGCTGCTGTCCAGCAGTCTCATAAGCCATCCGAATAATACTTCTCAATCAGAGAGAAAGAGAAGTGTCCGTAGCCTTCTGGCCTTTACGTTTACCAGAAAAGCAAACAAACAGGGCAGAAGACTGACGAAAGTCCTTCTTAGCCTGCAGATAGAATTTAAGAGCTCGCAGAACGTCCAGGCTGTGCAACACACGTTCTTTATGAGAAGAAGGATTAGGACAGAGAGAAGGAACAACAATGTCCTGATTAATATTTCTGTCTGAAACAACCGTAGGAAGAAAACCAAACTTGGTATGGAGAACTGCCTTATCTGCATGGAAAATGAGATAAGGAGAATCATACTGTAAAGCGTAGAGTTCAGAAACCCTCTGAGCAGAAGAAATAGCAACAAGAAACAAAATTTTCAAAGATAATAACTTAATATCTATGGAATGCATAAGCTCAAGCGGAGCCTATTGTAAAACTTTAAGAACCAAATTAATGCTCCAAGGTGGAGCAACTGATTTAAACACAGGCCTGATTCTGACCAGAGCCTGACAAAAGGATTGGACATCCGGCACATCCGCCAGACGCTTGTGCAACAGAATAGATAAGGTAGAAATCTGACCTTTAAGGGTACTGATACATAACCCCTTCTCATATCCTTCCTGGAGAAAAGACAAGGTCCTAGGGATCCTAACCTTACTCCAAGAATATCCTTTAGACTCACACCAATAAAGATATTTACGCCATATCTTATGGTAAATCTTTCTAGTGACAGGCTTATGAGTCTGAATCATGGTCTCAAGGACCGACCCTGAAAATCCACGCTTAGCTAAAATCAAGCGTTCAACCTCCAAGCAGTCAGCTTCAGAGAAGGTCGCCTGAAGAAGAAGGTCCTCCCTCAGTGGAAGTCTCCATGGAGGAATAGACGACATTTCTAATAGATCGGCATACCAGATCCTGCGAGGCCATGCAGGAGCTATAATAATCACTGATACTCTCTCCTGCTTGGATCGGGCTAAGGCCAGCTGAGGCCAAGCTATCAAGGCATTGAAGATCACTCTCAACTCCAGAATGTTTATGGGGAGAGCAGATTCCTTCTGAGACAAAGTCTCTGTGCCTTCAATGAGTCCCAGACAGCTCCCCAACCTAGCAAAGTGGCATCTCTAGTCACAATTACCCAAGTGGGTCTCTGGAAACACGTCCACTGGGACAGATGTTCTTGCGACACCCACCACGGAAGGGAGTCCTTTGAGGATTGATCCAGAACTATCTTCTGAGAGACATCCGTATAATCCCTGTTCCACTGAGCAAGCATGCATAGCTGCAAGGGTCTCAAATGGAACCAAGCAAATGGAACTATGTCCATGGAAGCCACCATCAACCTGATTGCCTCCATGTATTGGGCCACTGATGGTTTTGCTGTTGACTGTAGAGACAGACACACAGACAGAATCTTGGCTTTTTGGACCACCGTCAGAAATATCTTCATTGCTAGAGAATCTATAATGGTTCCTAGGAAAATCACCCTTGTAGATGGAACAAGGGAACTTTTCTTTAGGTTGGCCTTCCAACTGTGGGAACGAAGAAACACCAACAAATTCCTTGTGTGAGATTCTGCTAGTTGCAAGGATGGTGCCTGAACCAGAATGTCATCCAGATAAGGCGTCACTCCAATTCGCCAGGCCCGAATAACTGCCAATAGAGCTCCCAGAACCTTTGAAAAGACTCTGGGTGCTATGGCAAGGCCAAAAGGAAGCGCTACAAATTGAAAGTATTGGTCTGTAACAGGTTAAAGTATTTTTCTAGAAAGACAAACCGCAGATATTTGTGAAGGTCCCTGTGAATGGGAACATGAAGGTATGCATCCTTCAGGTCTATGGTTGACATGAATTGACCCTCTTGAATCAGAGGTAGAATGGAGCGGATAGTCTCCATCTTGAAGGTCGGTACCCTAAGAAATTTGTTTAGTAACTTGAGATCTAAAATGGGCCTGAAAGTTCTCTCTTTTTTGGGAACCGCAAACAGGTTTGAGTAGAATCCGAGACCCTGTTCCTGCCTTGGAACAGGCGCTATCACTCCTGAGAGGAAAGGTCCTGTACACATTTCAAGAACGCCTCTCTTTTTGTCTGGGAGGGAAGGTCTTAAACTCTAACTGGGAAACTATGTTCACTGCCCACGGATCTGGAACAGAGTCTACCCCCACCTGATCTGGTCCCGGATCGGGGGCAATTCCTTCATGCTGATTTGGATTCAGCTGCAGGCTTCTTGGATTGTTTCTGCAGTTAGACAATGTCTGGCCCCTCTACACCTCAGCGTTAAGCTGGGGCGCCCACCTGCACTTTGAACAGAAAGAGACTGGAATCCGGAACAAACACGCTATTCTACTACATGTACAGCCGCCATGAAATAGAAACATGGAAAAAGCACAAAATCAGAGCGCTCTGAAACTTGAAAAGACCTTCGCCCCCCTGTGACTTCACATAATGCCCGAGAATGGCCCGTAATGTGAAAAAACATATTATGCCTGTAGAAAATCTGCCCCCTCCTAAAAATGTAAAGGGACAGTCTACACCAGAATTGTTATTGTTTTAAAAAGTAGATAATCCCTTTTTTACCATTTCCCAGTTATGCATAACCAACATATTTATATTTATATATTTTTACCTCTGTGATTATCTTGTATCTAAGCCTCTGCAAACTGCCCCTTTATTTCAGTTCATTTGACAGACTTGCAGTTTAGCCAATCAGTGATGGCTCCCAGGTAACTTTGTGTGCATGAGCACAGTGTTATCTATATGAAACACATGAACTAACACCCTCTAGTTGTGAAAAACCTGTTAAAATGCATTCTTAAGAGGCAGCCTTCAAGGTCTAAGAAATTAGCATATGAACCTCCTAGGTTAAGCTTTCAACTAAGAATACCAAGAGAACAAAGCAAAATTGGTGATAAAAGTAAATTGGAAAATTGTTTAAAATGACATGCCCTATCTGAATCATGAAAGTTTATTTTGGACTAGACTGTCCCTTTAACAACTGATCACAGAAGTTGAAACACTTAAACTTCACCTCCTCCTTGCACTGAAGGCAAAGAGAATGACTGGGGGATGTGGGAAGGGAAGTGATAATTAACAGCTTTGCTGTGGTGCTCTTTGCCTCCTCCTGCTGGCCAGGAGTGATATTCCCAACAGTAAATGATGATCCGTGGACTCACCGTGTCTTAAGAAAGAAATAACACAACTGTGCCTGCACATGCCAGATGCACACTCCCTTGGAAGTCCTGGGACTAGCATCCCGATTGGCTGCTTAAATTCTCTTTACAATGGGATGTGGCTACTGAGGACATTTTGAGGTAAAATATTTTCCTTTTTTACTTAGAGATATTGTGTTGATGTTTTGTAGTCAGCTCTTACAGCTATGCTACATCCCTTTCAAGTGCTTCAACATTTGGGTTCATGTCTCTTTATGGAAACCAGAAGATAACAGTGCCACCAGGATTGCAATTTATGGAACATCATAGCCATGGATCATGGTAATAAATGGCACACAGTGAAGTGAAGGATAGCTCAAAGGTGGTCAAATGTTGCTTCAAAACAATGGCAATATATAGAGTGCAAATAACATAGAGCTTTGTTTAAAATGTTGGCACTAATCAAAATACCAACCCAAACAATAATGCCTAACTTCAAGGGCTAGATTAACGCACGCCTGTTTACAAGTGTCTGGTTATTGCTACCAAGAGCTTGTGGTAGCATTTAGCCCTCAGAAGATTAACCAGAGGTCAGACCCCTGGTTAATTTTCAAAATAACCCCCAATTGCCCCCAAAATAAAGAATATTCTTTTTTTATTCAAATGCAGTTAGGCATCTAGACGTGGTGAAGACGACTTGTTGAAGTTCAAACTGAGCATCAGAATGAGGAAGAAAGGGGATTTAAGTGACTTTGAATGTGGCATGGTTGTTGGTGCTAGACATGTATGAGTGGGTGAGCTAGAGTTTCAGCTTTCTACTTAAAAGGACAAGAAAACAAATGTATTTATTTCAGGATTTGGATAGAAAATACAATTTTAAACAACTTTCCAGTTTACTTCTATTATCAAATCTGCTTCATTCCCTTGATATCCTTTGCTGAAGGAGAAGCAATGCACTACTGAGATCTAGCTAGTCAACCAATCACAAGAGACGAATGTGTGCAGGCACCAATCACCAGCTAGCTACCATTAGTGTAGGATATGTACATATTCTTTTTTCAACAATGGATACAAAAGAACAAAGTACATTTGAAAATAGAAGTGAATTTAAAAAGATTGTGCACATTCAGATAATGGATTTGAATTGTAAAGTTGCTTAAAATGGTTAATTTTGACATTTAAGAAGATTTTAGTCAATGCATATTTGACTAACAAAATAACAGTTTAAAAAACTTTTATATCAATAAAGGGGCAGTAAACATCCTGCAATCACAAAACATTTCTGTTGTGTTGTTATAGAATAACGTATCAGCCATATCTGAAGGTGCTTACCGTCCCTTTAATTTTGCTTGCAGATCTTTTGTAAAGTTGTGAATCATTTTTGGTGCATAAATGAAATGTTTTTGCCCTTTTAACCTTTTTCTATGTGGTAATATACTTAAGCATATTTAATTGCTGCATGATAGAAAATGTTTGCTTACAATGTCTTTTTAAGTGCTCTTTCAACATTCCTAAAAACCAGCCCTTAAAAATATAATTCAGGAACCTTTTTTTTTGGGGTTCTGCCAGCAAAATTTCAACACTTTATTCATAGCCGGAAGTCTTTAGTTGTTTGTTGTATTAAAAAGGAAAATCTCATTTTCACTTTGATTATAAGACTCAAACATATTATCTGTGTAATGCAAAAACGCAATCCAAACTCTGTTCAGTGGGTTTTTTTAAAGGAAATCTAGTACTCCAAACAAATTGTGACCTGTTTTTAAAAAGTTTGAACTTTTAGGGAAATAAATCACACATTTTATATATAAAACACAAACACTGGCTTTAAAGATACAGTAGAAGGGAAATAAAAATAAATGTAGGAAGTAAATGTACTTGTTAGTATTTACCAGATAACGTGTTAGCAAAAGATTGTCCGTGTGAAATTACGGCTTTGAAGGGTAGGAGGTTCCGGAGTAATTTGCGGAAGTGCTTCTTTACAGAAACGGGTGGTTGATTTATGGAATAGGATTCCAGAAGAGATAAAAGGAACAATAAAGATTGGAAAAAATTGGAATATGGAAGTCCTATTAAAGGACACCATACACAGTAGAATTGTATAATCAGTAAATACATAATAAACAGACAATACAAAAGCACTTAGTTTGAATTTGAAATAACATAATTTATGTAAGAACTTACCTGATAAATTCATTTCTTTCATATTAGCAAGAGTCCATGAGCTAGTGACGTATGGGATATACATTCCTACCAGGAGGGGCAAAGTTTCCCAAACCTCAAAATGCCTATAAATACACCCCTCACCTCACCCACAAATCAGTTTAACGAATAGCCAAGAAGTGGGGTGATAAGAAAAAAGTGTGAAAGCATAAAAAATAAGGAATTGGAATAATTGTGCTTTATACAAAAAAATCATAACCACCACAAAAAAGGGTGGGCCTCATGGACTCTTGCTAATATGAAAGAAATGAATTTATCAGGTAAGTTCTTACATAAATTATGTTTTCTTTCATGTAATTAGCAAGAGTCCATGAGCTAGTGACGTATGGGATAATGACTACCCAAGATGTGGATCTTTCCACGCAAGAGTCACTAGAGAGGGAGGGATAAAATAAAGACAGCCAATTCCGCTGAAAAATAATCCACACCCAAAATAAAGTTTAAATGATAAGCAGAAGATTCAAACTGAAACAGCTGCCTGAAGTACTTTTCTACCAAAAACAGCTTCAGAAGAAGAAAACACATCAAAATGGTAGAATTTACTAAAAGTATGCAAAGAAGACCAAGTTGCTGCTTTGCAAATCTGATCAACCGAAGCCTCATTCCTAAACGCCCAGGAAGTAGAAACTGACCTAGTAGAATGAGCTGTAATCCTTTGAGGCAGAGTTTTACCTGACTCGACATAAGCATGATGAATTAAAGATTTCAACCAAGATGCCAAAGAAATGGCAGAGGCCTTCTGACCTTTCCTAGAACCGGAAAAGATAACAAATAGACTAGAAGTCTTTCGGAAATTCTTAGTAGCTTCAACATAATATTTCAAAGCTCTAACAACATCCAAAGAATGCAATGATCTCTCCTTAGAATTCTTAGGATTAGGACAGAATGAAGGAACCACAATTTCTCTACTAATGTTGTTAGAATTCACAACCTTAGGTAAAAATTTAAAAGAAGTTCGCAACACCGCCTTATCCTGATGAAAAATCAGAAAAGGAGACTCACAAGAAAGAGCAGATAATTCAGAAACTCGTCTGGCAGAAGAGATAGCCAAAAGGAACAAAACTTTCCAAGAAAGTAATTTGATGTCCAACGAATGCATAGGTTCAAACGGAGGAGCTTGAAGAGCCCCCAGAACCAAATTCAAACTCCAAGGAGGAGAAATTGACTTAATGACAGGTTTTATACGAACCAAAGCTTGTACAAAACAATGAATATCAGGAAGATTAGCAATCTTTCTGTGAAAAAGAACAGAAAGAGCAGAGATTTGTCCTTTCAAGGAACTTGCAGACAAACCTTTATCCAAACCATCCTGAAGAAATTGTAAAATTCTCGGAATTCTAAAAGAATGCCAGGAAAAATGATGAGAAAGACACCAAGAAATATAAGTCTTCCAGACTCTATAATATATCTCCCTAGATACAGATTTACGAGCCTGTAACATAGTATTAATCACAGAGTCAGAGAAACCTCTTTGACTAAGAATCAAGCGTTCAATCTCCATACCTTTAAATTTAAGGATTTGAGATCCTGATGGAAAAAAGGACCTTGCGACAAAAGAGGCCATCCGGACAAGATCCGCATACCAAAACCTGTGAGGCCATGCTGGAGCTACCAGCAGAACAAACGAGCATTCCTTCAGAATCTTGGAGATTACTCTTGGAAGAAGAACTAGAGGCGGAAAGATATAGGCAGGATGATACTTCCAAGGAAGTGACAATGCATCCACTGCTTCCGCTTGAGGATCCCTGGATCTGGACAGATACCTGGGAAGTTTCTTGTTTAGATGAGAGGCCATCAGATCTATTTCTGGAAGTCCCCACATTTGAACAATCTGAAGAAATACCTCTGGGTGAAGAGACCATTCGCCCGGATGTAACGTTTGGCGGCTGAGATAATCTGCTTCACAATTGTCTATACCTGGGATATGAACCGCAGAAACTAGACAGGAGCTGGATTCCGCCAATACCAGAATTCAAGATACTTCCTTCATAGCCAGAGGACTGTGAGTCCCTCCTTGATGATTGATGTATGCCACAGTTGTGACATTGTCTGTCTGAAAACAAATGAACGATTCTCTCTTTAGAAGAGGCCATGACTGAAGAGCTCTGAAAATTGCACGGAGTTCCAAAATATAGATCGGTAATCTCACCTCCTGAGATTCCCAAACCCCTTGTGCTGTCAGAGACCCCCAAACAGCTCCCCAACCTGTCAGACTTGCATCTGTTGAAATTACAGTCCAGGTCGGAAGAACAAAAGAAGCCCCCTGAACTAAACGATGGTGATCTGTCCACCACATCAGAGAGTGTCGTACAATCGGTGTTAAAGATATTAATTGAGATATCTTTGTGTAATCCCTGCACCACTGGTTCAGCTCACAGAGCTGAAGAGGTCGCATGTGAAAATGAGCAAAGGGGATCGCGTCCGATGCTGCAGTCATAAGACCTAGAATTTCCATGCATAAAGCTACCGAAGGGAATGATTGTGACTGAAGGTTTCGACAAGCTAATATCAACTTTAGACGTCTCTTGTCTGTCAAATACAGAGTCATGGACACTGAATCTATCTGAAAACCTAAAAAGGTTACCCTTGTCTGAGGAATCAATGAATTTTTTGGTAAATTGATCCTCCAACCATGATCTTGAAGAAACAACACAAGTCGATTCGTATGAGATTCTGCTAAATGTGAAGACTGAGCAAGTACCAAGATATCGTCCAAATAAGGAAATACCACAATACCCTGTTCTCTGATTACAGACAGAAGGGCACCGAGAACCTTTGTAAAAATTCTTGGGGCTGTAGCTAGGCCAAACGGTAGAGCCACAAACTGGTAATGCTTGTCTAGGAAAGAGAATCTCAGAAACTGATAGTGATCTGGATGAATCGGAATATGCAGATATGCATCCTGTAAATCTATTGTGGACATATAATGCCCTTGCTGAACAAAAGGCAGGATAGTCCTTATAGTTACCATTTTGAATGTTGGTATCCTTACATAATGATTCAATATTTTTAGATCCAGAACTGGTCTGAAGGAATTCTCCTTCTTTGGTACAATGAAGAGATTTGAATAAAACCCCAGCCCCTGTTCCAGAACTGGAACTGGTATAATTACTCCAGCCAACTCTAGATCTGAAACACATTTCAGAAATGCTTGAGCCTTCGCTAGGTTTACTGGGACACAGGAAAGAAAAAATCTCTTTGCAGGAGGCCTTATCTTGAAGCCAATTCTGTACCCTTTTTAAACGATGTTCTGAATCCAGAGATTGTGAACAGAATTGAACCAAATTTCTTTGAAAAAACGTAATCTGCCCCCTACCAGCTGAACTGGAATGAGGGCAGCACCTTCATGTGGACTTGGGAGCTGGCTTTGGTTTTCTAAAAGGCTTGGATTTATTCCAGACTGGAGATGGTTTCCAAACTGATACCGCTCCTGAGGATGAAGGATCAGGCTTTTGTTCCTTGTTGTGACGAAAGGAACGAAAACGATTATTAGACCTAAATTTACCTTTAGATTTTTTATCCTGTGGTAAAAAAGTTCCTTTCCCTCCAGTAACAGTTGAGATAATAGAATCCAACTGAGAACCAAATAATTTATTACCCTGGAAAGAAAGGGAAAGCAGAGTAGACTTAGAAGACATATCAGCATTCCAAGTTTTAAGCCATAAAGCTCTTCTAGCTAAAATAGCTAGAGACATATACCTGACATCAACTCTAATGATATCAAAGATGGCATCACAAATAAAATTATTAGCATGTTGTAGAAGAATAATAATGCTATGAGAATTATGATCTGTTACTTGTTGCGCTAAAGCTTCTAACCAAAAGGTTGAAGCTGCAGCAACATCCGCTAAAGATATAGCAGGTCTAAGAAGATTACCTGAACACAAGTAAGCTTTTCTTAGAAAGGATTCAATTTTCCTATCTAAAGGATCCTTAAAGGAAGTACCATCTGCCGTAGGAATAGTAGTACGCTTAGCAAGAGTAGAGACAGCCCCATCAACCTTAGGGATTTTGTCCCAAAATTCTAATCTGTCAGATGGCACAGGATATAATTGCTTAAAACGTTTAGAAGGAGTAAAAGAATTACCCAAATTATTCAATTCCCTGGAAATTACTTCAGAAATAGCACCAGGGACAGGAAAAACTTCTGGAATAACTACAGGAGATTTAAAAACCTTATCTAAACGTTTAGATTTAGTATCAAGAGGACTAGAATCCTCAATTTCTAATGCAATTAGGACTTCTTTAAGTAAAGAACGAATAAATTTATCAGCATCAACCTCTGAGAAGCCAAACCAGTACTGAAACGAGAATCAGTAGAGGAAATGGTATATATAAGAGTATATCGTCGATCTGAAAAGGGAGGTAAGAGATGAATCTCTACGACCGATAACAGAGAACCTATGAAATAGACCCCATAGAAGGAGATCACTGCATTCAAATAGGCAATACTCTCCTCACATCTCTCTGACATTCACTGCACGCTGAGAGGAAAACCGGGCTCCAACCTGCTGCGGAGCGCATATCAACATAGAATCTAGCACAAACTTACTTCACCACCTCCATAGGAGGCAAAGTTTGTAAAACTGATTTGTGGGTGTGGTGAGGGGTGTATTTATAGGCATTTTGAGGTTTGGGAAACTTTGCCCCTCCTGGTAGGAATGTATATCCCATACGTCACTAGCTCATGGACTCTTGCTAATTACATGAAAGAAAAGTAGATTTCATTCTAATTAGTTCTATGTTCCCTCCCACTGCATCATGTGACAGCCATCAGCCAATCACAAAATGAATATACGTCTATCCTGTGAATCTTGCTCATGCTCAGTAGGGGCTGGTGCCACAGAAAGTGTGCATATAAAAATATTGTGCAAATTTAGATAATGGAAGTGAATTGCAAAGTTGTTTAAAATCGGGTGCTCTATCTGAATCATGAACGTTTACTTTTGACTTGAATGTCCCTCTAAACAGAACATGCAATCTTTTCAGTTTACTTTTATTATTAGAGGAACATAAAACCCAGCCATGGTCCTTCATGATTTGGATAGAGAATACAATTTTAAACAACTTTCCTATTTACTTCTAATATCTAATTTGCTTAGTTTTTGTGGTATCCTTTTTTGCAAAGCATACCTAAGTAGGCTCCGGAATAGGGAGCTAGCAGCTGATTAATGTTTGCACAGATATGCCTCTTGCTAGTGGCTTATTGATGTGTTCAACTCACTCCAAGTAGTGCATTACTGCTACTTCAATAAAGGATGCCAAGAGAATGAAGTAAAATTGACACTAGGGGGCTGATTTATCATGGCCCGAAGGGGGCCAAATATCCCTGTTTCCACGTAAGCCTTTAGTTTTGCCGGAAACAGGAGTTAAGAAGCAGCGGTCTTAAGATCGCTGCTTCTTAACTCATCCCCCGCCTCTGAGACTGCGGACAATAATCCGCCTGATCGCATACGATCGGGTTGATTGACACCCCCTGCTAGCACATGCAGTTTACTAGAACTGTCGGCATTCAGCGTTGTCTGGCGGACATGGTATGCTACAGCGATAAATCGGCCCCTAGATGTATGTTTTATCTGAATCATTTTTTATCTCAATTTTTGGCTTAATGTCCCTTTAAATTTACTTTATATTCTTTGTATTCTTTTTCTAATACCACATCTAGGTAAGTGACATGCAAGTGACAATGTGATAATAAAATGCTCCAAAGTATTGGACCATTATTATTATGCACTTTTACATCCCTTTAAAAATCATTTATCAGTCTTAGAATCCATGAAGCTGACACTTCAGAAAGAAATATGGACAGACTCAATAGTATTGTTACTTATCAAAACCTATGTTTATGTTTATAAGGACTTTAAAACCTCTTGCATTTGTGTGCAAATGATGCATGTACCACGCTCCCTAGAAATGCCAGAAAGCAAAGGCTGTATGTAACCTTTGTTTAAAATACTGCAAACCAATAGCTGGTTTAGACATTTTATAGGGAACAAAAACTAGATGACAGAATTGCTTTTTTACCTCACCAGGGAATATGGCACAAAGCACAGTCTCGACACAAAAGCAAGAGGTGTCCGTTTAAAAATGAAATAATCAGGTATTTTTTGTCAGGCAGTAAAAGATTTGCATCTAATTGGCTTTCAATCTGCAACTTTATACAACTGACAATTATACATTTATGTTAATAAATGCAATTAAGAGGCTAGAGTGCTAATTACACTTGGGAAATCCTAATATATTAAAAATCCCTCCCAGGTGCAAATAATCAATCTCCTAGAGTTGTTTTATTTATTTAAATAGATAGTCAAAAGATACATAATTATCGTGACGTGGAGCCACTTCACTTTGAATATGAAAATGTTTTAGTATCCACACCCCTGTAACAACATTTTTACTCCCCAATTTACCCCTTAAATGCTTAATTATTTATTTATAAAATATTTTACCAGGAAGGATACATTGAGATTTCTCTCGTTTTCAAGTATGTCCTGGGTCCACAAAACATTGCACTGATACAATATTAATACATAATATATAAAAAATGTAACATAGAACAGGTAGGAAATATATAATCAGCCATGACAGGTGCATTCTGTTTTGAGATATGTAGAGAGGGATCTCTTAAAGGATTTTAGGCTTGGGGAAGGTTTGAAAGTGTGCGGGAGGTCGTTCCATAATTGTGGTGCTCTTTAGGAAAAGGAGGATCGAGCTGCTTTCTTTTTGTATTGAGGCAAGCTAAATAATGTACTGCTACTGGATCGGAGGTTATGGGAGGTGGGAACAGCTGGGGAAAGCATTCTGCTCAGGTAGGGTGGGAGCTTCCCAGAAAGGCTCTTAAACACAAGGCTGGAAAGATTGAGGGTGCGTCTGGATTCCAGCGAGAGCCATTTTAGTTCTTTTAGCATGTCACAATGGTGGGTCCTGTAGTTACATTGTAGCACAAAGAGGTAGAATGAGTTATACAATGTTACATTTATTAGGGTGAGTTTGCAGTGCAGGTGCATATACTAAATCCCCATAATCAATGATCGGCATCAGCATTGATTTCCTTTACTGTAGGGCTTAGACAGGATTTGTTTCTGTACAGGGCACCTAGTTTTGGATAGAGTTTAGTTGCAAGTTTTTCTATGTGGAGGCCAAAAGACAGATTGGGGTCTATTAACATACCCAAGTATTTGAAAGAGTGGACTGCGGTCAGTGTGCAATTTGATTTTGTTTTTAAGCATAGATGGGAATTTTGTAGTTGGTATAATTTAGGTACCGTTCCAAAGATCATTTTGACAGTTTTTTCAGTGTTTAGGAAGAGTTTGATTTTTTGAGATCCACTTTTCTACCTCTGTGAACTGGTTTTGGAGCACTGCTTCAAGCTGCAGCAGATCGGGTTTGCTTGCATAGATTACTGTGTCGTCTGCGTACATGTGTACAGTTGAGGATTTGCAGACATTTGGCAGATCATTTATAAATAATGTGAATAAAAAGGGGCCAAGAATGGAACCTTGGGGAACACCACACGTGACTGGGAGAGGGAGGGAGTCACTCTCAGAAATGGAGACATATTGTGATCGATCCAATACATATGATCGAAACCAGATTAGCGGACAATTATTAAGGATACACAATACACAAAAGGAGGATATATTCCTTCTGAGGTTAGTTTCTGACCATGAAACATTCCACACAGTGATTGGTTAAATCACTGCATAAGCGCATTTACACCTGTCCCTAATTGGCCAACATAGTGGAGACCAGGAACATGGATTTGCCCAGACTTTTCTAAAGGTTTAAAAAAACTTGCAAATTATGCTTCTAAAATTATGATTTAATTTTTTTTAAATGTATTTTATTACAGATGTTTTGCAGCATATTTCTTTATTGTGCATTAATAGATAACTGTCCAATGTCCTTAGAATTGCAGATTCCCACAAACAATGTTGTTTGCTATTCAAATTAATTACACCTTTTCTGTAGAAGTGCTCTAAAACGGCCATTAAACACCTTTTGCTTTTGTGCACAAATTGTGCTTTGTCCCACGCTCATATTTTGCCTAAATTGAGGGCTGTTTGTATAGGATTACCATCTCGGTCTTGTTTTCTTGGACAGTTATGAGTTACACATGCTGAAGGGTGTGCAGGGAGGTATATGAATAGTTAAATCGTTTTTGCACACCCTGCAGCATGTGTAACTCATAACTGTCCAGAAAAGTTTGACAGAGGTCAAAACCTTCAATATTATGCAATGCAAAGAGCTTAAAGGGACATTAAACTTAGTGTCATACTCCAGCAGAAGTATAGTGACTGTCCAGTTGAGGACCCAGTGGCTGAAAAGTGACCCAATAAACACTATATTAACTCTCTGGATGAGACCCAGGACATGACTATCAATTCTAATGGAGGATACAGGTGCGTGGTCAGAAACAGGCTAATACTAAATCCAAATCAGAGTTAAGTCCATGCAGAGATCAAGTAAAAAGTAGGCAAACAAGGTACTAGGTCAGAGAGTAAGCAAACACCAGGAATCTTCTCAGAGTACAAGCACACGCAGGAACTAAATCCAAACAATGGGCAAAACATGGAGTCTATTGCGCCATTATATAGTGCCAAACTGTGGAAAAATGTGTGCCAGAGTGACAAAAAGGTGTACTGGATGCAGCAAAATGACGTGACAGCCGTGAAAAAATGAGGTATTGGCTACAAAAAATGATGTGTTGGCTATGAAAAATTTAAGTGGCAGCTGTGACGTTAAAGCAAAAGACAACGCATCTTATTTCCAATATGTTATCAACCATTGTTTATGTTGACTGAAACATTAAAGTGATGGTAAACTCCATTATTTAGATTAGTTTATATAATAAGTATTAAACTGCATTATCAATTCATTGTTTTTTTTATGTATTTTAATGTCAATTTTAATACATTATCAAAACCTTGTTGCGTCGCATCTCTCCGCCTCGCTCCGCCCCTCTTAGATGTTTCACTGAATATCGTCTGCATTGATCTGGTCTCCACCCTCTCTACACGTCACGTCAGAGGGTTTGCTTTCTCAATGTTAGGATTGCTTGGATTGCGTGTTAATGCGCATTCCCGAATCCAATTGCATTGAAGGAAGCCTGTCTGGCAACAGGCTTGATGATTGGACGACAGGCAGCAAAAGGGATATGATGTCACAGAGGGCTGGCGATTTAATGGAACAGAGATATTATTTATTATGTCATTGTAAGTAAATGGCTATATAATGTATAAAGTGAAAATTCATGTTCACATTTAAGAAGAATGAACAAGATTGATCATATATTCGGTCAATAGTGAGTTTACCATCCCTTTAAACTTATTTTTTTTGTTCAAAAAGTAATCAATTTATATCATTTTACAAATACACCTGCATATTATTCTCAGGATAATCTTTTCTTTAAATACATTATTCTAGCTGCATTCATTCATAGTATAATCTGCCTTTAATAAAAACTCTGCTTTGTATTCTTTTCACATTTTATTAGTGTTTTGCCTGCACATGCACAGTGCACATTCATAGACAATGATTACTAGGTCCATATGTGCATAGACCACCAAAAATATTCTTACCGATTGGCACATGAGTTAGCCTTTATTAGCTTTAATAATTCTGCTTTTCATATAAAACCTCAGCTTCCTACTGTAATTGTAAAGCGATTTATTTCAAATGATTGCAATGCAATAATGGCGTGTCAGCAGACTTAAGCTCTATATTATTAAGTGATCAGTAGAGTTCCCCTTAACCTAAGAATATGTCAGTAATGAGTTATTATGTTATAATTAGCTCTGTGCTCCAGGCAGAATGCCCAGCTGTACTATCTATGAACAATTTCATGACTTATAATTTATGATCTAACAAGTTAATGGATATATTTTCTGCTGGTCTTAATTTTATTTGCCATGTGAACATGGTTTATATTCTTTTGGACTGTAAGCAGTTAGTTGTTTGCAAGTTATACTGAGGAGAACACAAGAGCGTTGTGTCAGTCATCACAGACATGTTATAGGCTTTTTTGAATAATCTAACTTTATGATGCAATATTAGAGGAAACAACAGACACTTGTATTTTAGTTAGCTGGACAACAGCTTGTGTTGTATTCAGAATGCAGAAAATATTCATTTTGTAAGTAGGGGAAAATGTTACAATGGCACATGGATGATTGAAGTTTTTTTTTTTAAAAAGAGAGAAACACTTTGGAATTCTTTTTTTGTTCTTTAAAGGGACACTGAACCCAAATGTTTTCTTTTATGATTCTGATAGAGCAACTTTCTAATTTACTCCTAGTATCAATTTTCTTCGTTCACTTGGTATCCTTTTTTGAAAAATCAAGAATGTATGCTT
The DNA here is from genome assembly GCF_027579735.1 of Bombina bombina. Lineage (NCBI taxonomy): Eukaryota > Metazoa > Chordata > Amphibia > Anura > Bombinatoridae > Bombina > Bombina bombina. The sequence goes on from NC_069499.1 coordinate 1,534,942,910, forward strand.
ACAAGCCGGATAATTTTTGGTTCACCACCCTGGTTAGCATTTGCTGATTGGTGTCTGCATTTATTAATGATTAAAGGGCCATTCTAAAAAAACAAATTATATTCTCTAATTAGTCATTTTAACTAGCACCACTTCTATGGAAAGGGATTAAACACATTGTACCGCCCCGGGAACTCAATCAGCAGCAGTGCACGTGTCTTTAACACTCTATAGTAGCAGTGTTTACAACAATGTTTGTAGCAATGTTATACATTGTTGTAAACACTGCTGCCATAGAGTGCTAAAGACACATGCACGCTCCTGAGCTTTCATGAGTCTACCTAGATTTACTCTTAAACACAGGATACCAAGGAAACAAAGAAAATTGTAGTAAATTGGATTTTGTTTTTATTTACAATTTTTTATATCCCCATAGCATCTGAATTCCAATATTACCCTTACTCTAAATTGTGGCATACTATTAGTTTATGTTGAATTAACCTATATTAAAGGGACACCAATGTGTGCATTAATCTTCCCTTATTCAGATTTTGATAATTATGTACTAATATCTCTGCCTTAAAATAGTTGCTCTTTTATCCTATCAAAAGATCACATCGTATAAATCACATCACAATCTAATTGTTGTGTTTCCTAGCTAGCTGTGTATAATAATTTCAATATCTGTAAACAGACTCTCTTAATAAACATAATGAAGTGCAATTCTATTATATTTTCATTTCAATTGGATTTGGCAAATCATTTATATTTGCATTAGATTTACAGCTCTGATTCAAGGTATTTTCTAATTTTACCATAGTTATATCGCATTAAACATCTCAATTTCACTGAATGTTTTTAAAGGGACACTTTACTGAAACGTGTTCTATCATATGAATGAAAGAGTAGCAATATTTTAAAATTCAAAGTGTTGGTTTGTGCTCTACCGATATCTTAGTATCTATTGCTTACTAGCTGGTAAGGACAGCTCCCAGATAAATATATTCATTACAGGAACATCATTATTTTTATACATTTTTACTACTTTTTACTACTGTGTTGAATATTCTCTTTTAGATGGAGCATGATTGTTTTTAGTACAATATACCATAAAGGTACATGTGGTTACTAAAGTCTACTACAGTAGGATTACCTAATTAGCAATTAACAAAAAGACTAACTCTGAATTAAAAATAACCAGTAGTTTTTTTTTTCTTACAAATGTATTTTTCCCCATTTGCCGCCCCCCTGTATCATGTGACAGCCATCAGCCAATCACAGACTAGTATACGTATATCCTGTGAACTTGTGCACATGCTCAGTAGTAGCTGGTGCCTCAGAAAGTGTGTATATAACAAGAATGTGCAAAATGTGTTAATAGAAGTAAATTGAAAAGTCTCTTAAAACTGTATGTTCTATCTGAAACATTTTTTTCTTTCTTTCCTGGTTTATAAAGGACATGCAATTTAAAACAACTTTCTAATTTACTTCTAATATCTAATTTGCTTCATTTTCTTGATATCCTTTGCTGGATATCGTATCTAGATAGGCTCAGTAGCTGCTGATTGGTTGCTGCACATAGATACCTCATGTGATTGGCTCACCCATGTGCATTGCTATTTCTTCAACAAACTATATCTAAAGAATAAAGCAAATTAGATAATAGAAATATATTGGAATGTGGTTTAAAATTGTATTCTCTATGTGAATCATGAAAGAAAATATTTGGGTTTAATGTCCCTTTAATTCTGACTTGAGATATTAAAATTATTATACACAGCTATCTAGGAAAAATAACCATTAGATTGTGATGTGATGCTTTGATATGATATGAATAGAGGAACTAGTTTAAATCAAAGATATCATTAAACTATACATAAAAAATAGCTGCTGCCGAAAAGAGAAGTCAGGGGATTTGGAACACAGAAGAAAATGCTGCAGTTTTCATCATTTCAAACAGATGATTTCCAAAGTGGAGGGAGTAGAAAATAACGTTTCTGCTGCAAGTTTATTCAGTTAGAGATTTTCTTGCAATACATTTACTTTCCCTTTGAATAAAGTGCAACTAAAAGGTTTTTATACATCCAATGGATACTTAGAAATGTGATGATAGTTTCCTAAGTGGGAAGTTTATCTTGCAATCTGAACTTGGTTTGCTTCAGCAATGTTCTCTGTTTTGTCTGTTACAGTTAATGGTGTTCAGAAGAAAAAACAAACTGATTTTATCTTAAATGATTTCCAGTGTACAGCTGTGACGGAATCATCCAAAAGGATACCCAAGTGCATGTGTATTGCAAAGCTACAGCGCTGTTGCTTTGGTCAACACAAATCTATGCTTGGAACGAGAGCTGCTTCCCAGCTGGGTGATGTAAACAGAAACAGCTGCAGGGAGTGAGTTTACTGTACTGCCTCTCTCTGGAAATAACATCTGGGGAAAGTGGTGTTATCAGGTTTAGCATGTAAGTGGGGGTTAGAAGATGTTTTGGGAAAACTCAGCATTTTCATTTTAGTAACTTCAAAGAAAAATATGTAACCAATGTTTTCTTCAATATGCTGCAAACTTCCTGAACTGGCTATTTGATTTTGCAGTACTTGTAGGTTACATAATTTGCTTTTTGGCTTCTTGATGTAGACAAGTACAATTGTTACACAAAAGCAGAAAGTGTTTAATGTCCTTTAATTTGCAGATCCCCTAACAATCACTATCTGAGAGGGACAGTTCCTAATTCTGAGCTCTGTCCTACTGTCCCTGTGAGATAGCTATAAGTCCTAATTTTACAGAATTTCTCTTAGCCCCACCCACATACCTAACAGACACACCCACTAACCCCCTTGTCTCCACCCATTATTTACCTGTGCCCCACCCTCTCCCAAAACTACCTTACCCACATAACGACGGCGCCACCAACCTCCTACCTATCCGCAAATGTTTAGAGGTATTGAATTTGTAACTGCCAGGAAGTGCATATAAGTGTAAAACCAATACTTCTGTATTCGGTTCTGATAATCTAAAGCTTTCCTCAGGTGAGATAATCTAAAATAACCCATCAGAAGTACACAGGCCATAACAGGATGATCTATAGGCACATTTTACACTGTTAGCTGCGTATCTTAGTAAGAGGTGTAACCTACAGTTCTGTATGCAATGGCAAGGTAGATATGTACAGGAAAGTGCTCAATAAAATAAGTATTTCAAAAGAGCATTGAATTTACAATGTCAAAATCAGAATCGTATTACACATAAAAGATCATATAAACAGTACACACATAAACAAAATTTCTTTAATGCCATACAAATTGTTCTAAAAATGTATTTAATATAGACTATAAAACTCATATTAAAGGTGCATGGTAATTTGTGACAAAACAGTTAAAAACGTTAACAAGAAACCAAAATTCAAAGATTTCCTTAAATTTCTATTGTGAATTGAGTCTCACAGCATCAGAGAGTGGGGTGTAAAGGGCGTTTCTTGGGCATGTATGAAGGTTCTTTGCAATTTATAGCAGAATGATCTAAGGACATCAAACCTGTTGCTCTCGAGTTTGATGAATGTATCTGGCTAGTTTGTTTGAAAATACACATTGTGCTCTTGTAAATGAAGTGAAATGTAGTTTTAGTATAAAAAAAACTTGAAACAAATGTAAGGTAAACATCATAATTTGATTTGTATGTTGTCCCATTCGCTCTCCCCTGTGAGATCTGCATTCTTGTAAGCTTCATTACTTTCTATAGAGTTAAAGGGATATGACACCCAAAATATTTAATTCATGGTTCAAAGAGAGCAAGCGATTTTAAACAAATTGCATGCTCTCTAATTTACTTCTATTATCAAAGTTGCTTTATTCTCTTGGTATCTTTTATTGAAGGAGCAGCCATGCACTATTGGTAGATAGCTGAACAGATCAATTGAGCCAATAACAGCAGGTATTTATGTGCAAGCACCGATCAGCAGCTGTCTCCCAGTGGTGTATTCTTGTTCCTTAGCCTATCTCAGTATGCTTTTCAACAAAGGATACCAAGAAAACAGAGCAAATTAGATAATAGAAGTAGATTGCAAAGTTTTTTTTTAAATTGTATGCTCTATCTAAAACTTAAAAGAAAATGTTTGGATTTCATGTCCCTTTTAAAGGGGCAGTAAACCTACAAAATAATGTTATATAATTCTGCACATAGTGCAGAATTATATAACATTAGCTGAGCGCCAACTTTATACAACAAAGTATTAAAGAGCTATTTTACTACAAAGTTCAGTTTTGTAGAATGCCCCTCCTGGCACTACTGGGTGGGTCTGTTTTTTTTCTAAGTACATCGCAGACACAGTGTCTGGTCACAGCGTTCCCTATTGCGTCATTAAACTGAATGTAGTTCGCTCATGCTCTGGTCTGGTCCCTTTTCTAAGCATAAGTAATCATTTTATAGAGCATTACATTTTGTGTTCAATATCCCTTTAAATGTTGCTTTCAACAGAGACTAATATATTGCTTTAAGTATAGTTACTGACAACCAATTTCGCTTTGAGATAACGTTAATGTACTTTTGGAATTTATATGACACCCCTGATGTATTTTTTATTTATGATAAATAAATCAGCAAATGTTAAAGGAAGTAACCTTTATAGATAATATAAAACATAGAGCACACGGCATCACACTAAATATTTATAAAGAAATTTTATCTTTGCTTTTAAAATGTTACATTCAAATACTTCTAATAGATTGATATAATCTGGGTCAGCAATTAATGTTACATTGGAATGTGAAATGTAAATGTTGTGCCTTGTACAATATTAAAGAATATTATGTCTTTTTTTATTAAATGTAACATTAGAAACAGCAAAATTAAAATGAATTGGAAACAATGAATGTGTGAATGTTTGATTTTTTTTTATCTTTAACAGCTGTGGACACATAAGCTATTTTAAACAAATCTTTACCCTCAATTAAAGGGATAGTCTAATCAAAATTAAACTTTCATGATTCAGATAGAGCATGCAATTTTAAGAAGCTTGCTAAATTACTGCTAATATCAACTTGTCTTTTTTCTTGCTATCTTTATTTGAAAAAGCAAGAATATAAGCTTAGGAGATGGCCCATTTTTGGTTCAGCACCTGGGTAGTGCTTGCTGATTGGTGTCTAAATGTAGCCACCAATCAGCAAGCGCTACCCAGGGTGCTGAACCAAAAATGGGCCGGCTCCTAAGAAAAAATAAAATTTGATAATAGGAGTAAATTTGAATTTTTAAAAAAATAATATTCCAGGATACAGACAGAGCGCATCATTTTACAAAGCCTTCCAATTTACTTTTATTATCAAATTTAATTAGACATGAATCTTCCCAAAAATTATTTCATGATTCAGACAGAGCATTTTATTTGGCAAATTACTTTTGCTACCAAACTTACTTCGTTCTCATGGTAAGTTTTTTGGAAGAAATACCAAGGTAGGTAGTGTGCACATGTATAGAACAAAAAAAATTTATACTAAAAGTAAATTGAAAAGTTCTTTAAAAATTTATGGTTTTATATGAATCAGTTAATTAATATTGATTTCCATATATATATATATATATATATATATATATATATATATATATATATATATATATATATATATATATGTATACATGTATATATATATATATATATATATAAAGAGACCAAAGCTGCACCCTGAGACATCTCCAATAAAGTTTGCCTGTGTGGTAAATCCAAAGATTGCGTCTTTGATCTATGGATATTGGATTTTACATTACCCATTTTTGGTTAGGCACCTTGGTAGTTCATGCTGATTGGTGGCTACATTTGGCGAACAATGAGCAGGCGCTACTCATGTGCTGAACCAAAAATGGGCCAGCACCTATGCTTACATTCCTGCTGTTTCAAATAAAGATAGCAAGAGAACAAAGAAAAATTGACAGTAAGAGTAAATTAGAAAGTTGCTTAAAATTGCATGCTCTAATATTGAGTACAGGCTAAACGTTTTGTTTCTTACAATTTATACTGAATTTAACTTAAACAAAAAGACGTTTGAATACAAATTCCAGCAGGATTTCAGATGTGTTTTGCAAAGCCACAATAAAATATTTTGTTACTTGATGGCGAAAATATAAATAAAACCTTATGTTTTGTGTTTTCTTAGGCCTAGATTTAGAGTTTGGCGTTAGCCGTGAAAACCAGCGTTAGAGGCTCCTAACGCTGGTTTTAGGCTACCGCCGGTATTTGGAGTCACTCAAAATAGGGTCTAACGCTCACTTTTCAGCCACGACTTTTCCATACCGCAGATCCCCTTACGTCAATTGCGTATCCTATCTTTTCAATGGGATCTTTCAGTCGTTTCTGAAGTGAGCGTTAGAAATCTAACAACAAAACTCCAGCCGCAGGAAAAAAGTCAGTAGTTAAGAGCTTTCTGGGCTAACGCCGGTTCATAAAGCTCTTAACTACTGTACTCTAAAGTACACTAACACCTATAAACTACCTATGTACCCCTAAACCGAGGTCCCCCCACATCGCCGACACTCGAATAATATTTTTTAACCCCTAATCTGCCGACTGCCACCTACGTTATCCTTATGTACCCCTAATCTGCTGCCCCTAACACCGCCGACCCCTATATTATATTTATTAACCCCTAATCTGCCCCCCACAACGTCGCCTCCACCTGCCTACACTTATTAACCCCTAATCTGCCGACCGCAAAGCGCCACCACCTACGTTATCCTTATGTACCCCTAATCTGCTGCCCCTAACACCGCCGACCCCTATATTATATTTATTAACCCCTAATCTGCCCCCCACAACGTCGCCTCCACCTGCCTACAGTTATTAACCCCTAATCTGCCGACCGGACCTGAGCGCTACTATAATAAAGTTATTAACCCCTAATCCGCCTCACTAACCCTATAATAAATAGTATTAACCCCTAATCTGCCCTCCCTAACATCGCCGACACCTAACTTCAATTATTAACCCCTAATCTGCTGCCCCTAACACCGCTGACCCCTATATTATATTTATTAACCCCTAATCTGCCCCCCACTAACGCAGCCTTTATGTGGACTCTCGATACCAGAGTTATTTTTATGGTGCGGCCAGAAAAAAGCCGGCGTTAGTTTTTCGGGTTGTTACCGACAAAACTCCAAATCTAGGCCTTAGTCTCTTTGTCCTACCCTATACAACTTTGTTGCTATAGTTTAAAGGGACTTAAAACCCACATTTTTCTTTCAGGATTCAGACAGAATATACACTTTCCTATTTACTTGTATTATCAAATTCTCTCTGTATCCTTTGTTGAAAAGTAGGGAGGTACGCTCAGGAGCGTTCATGAGTCTGCAGCACTATATGGCAGCAGTTTTTCAGGAATACATTAGCAGTATGTTTTTTTCTCCTATGAAGTGCTACAAATGTGCATGCTACCTACGTATCTATACAACAAAGAATAACACGAGAACAAAGCAAATTTGATAATAGAAATAAATTGGTTGACTTTACAGTATTAAAAATAAATGTCTTTATAGTTTTATATGCATACTTAAATACTGCTGTTCCAACCCTTCCTCCCTCTCTCTCCCCCCTCTCTTTTGCGCTCACTCTCCCTCCCCCTCTTTTGCTCTCTCCCCCCTCTTTTTGCTCTCTCTCTCTTCCCCCTCTTATGCTCTCTCTCTCCTCCTCATTTGCTCTCCCCCGTTCTTTTGCTCTCTCTCCCCCTCTTTTGCTCTCTCTTTCTCCCTCCTCTTTTGCTCTCTCTCTCTCCCCGCCTCTTTTGCTCTCTCTCTCCCCCTCTTTTGCTCTCTCTCCCCCTCTTTTAATCTCTCTTCCCCCTCTCTTTTGCTCTCTCCCCCTCTCTTTTTCTCTATCTCTATCCCCCTCTCTTTTGCGCTCTCTCTCTCCCTCTTTTGCGCTCTCTCTCCCCCTTCTCTTTATGCTCTCTCCCCCCCTCTTTTGCGCTCTCTCTCTCTCTTCCTCTTTTGCGCTCTTTCTCCCCCCCTCTTTTGCGCTCTCTCACCCCCTCTCTTTTGAGCTCTCTCTCTCCCCCTCTTTTGTGCTCTCTCTCTCCCCCCTCTCTTTTGAGCTCTCTCCCCCTCTTTTGTGCTCTCCCACCTTTTGCGCTCTCTCTCTCCCCCTCTTTTGCTCTCTCCCCCCTCTTTTTCTCTCTCTTCCCCCTCTTTTGCTCTCTCTCTCCTCCTCTTTTGCTCTCTCCCCCTTCTTTTGCTCCCCCTTTTGCTCTTTCTCTCTCCCCCCTCTTTTGCTCTCTCCCCCCCTTTTGCTCTCTCTCTCTACCCCCTCTTTTGCTCTCTCTCTCCCTCCTCTTTTTTTGCTCTGTCTCTCCCTCTCTTTTGCTTCCCCCTCCTTTCTTTTGCTCTCTCTCCCCTCTTTTGCTCTTTCCCCTCTTCTGCTCTCTCTCCCCTCTCTTTCCCCCCTCTCTTTTGCTCGCTTTCTCTCTTTCCCTCCTCTCTTTTGGTCTCTCCCCACTCTCTTTCGGTCTCTCTCTCCCCCCTCCTCTCTCCCCTCTGGTTTGCTCTCCCCTCTGTTTTTCTCTCTCACTTGACCATGCCGCTGCCACCATGGCTGCTCCCGTCGGCCACGTCCCTTCACGCGAGCTCAAGCCCGGCCACACCCGCCGGTCACGTCCCCATCACGGCACGCCCTGGCCACGCCCCTATCACGGCATGTCCGGTCATGCCCCCATCACAGCACGCCCAGCCCTGCCCCCACCAGGCAGCTCCCTCCCACAGTGCGCACTCCTCTGCTGCTCAAGGCCTGGTATTTTTGTCCTCGTGCAGTCTCTACCGCACATGACTGCATCTGACAAACATACCTGGCCTTTTATTATATAGGATTTTTGTTTTGTTTTGTTATGGATAGCCTAAATCAGTTGCTCTTGCTGTAAAATTGGAAATGCAGATATTTCCTATTTGGCATATTGAAATATCTAAATTACATGTTTGCAAATAGTTTAACTAAATTCCCATGCAAGGGCGAGATTACATATACGGCGCAGGCTTCCTCGCACACCGGAGTATCCAATAAACCCCGCTGGCAGTTCATAAAGTGCTGTAAGTCAGATAAACTAGCGATGTCCAGAAATGACCGTAAATATTAAAAAATTCGCCAGTGACTTACGGCACTTTTGAAACTGCTGACGCCTAAGAAAATTAAAAATGTCAAATCTCCCATAAAAGTCTAACCCGCTCCCAAAAATAAACCCGACACGTAAAATCCCTATATCCGCCATTAAACCCACATTGCAACTAATAATAAAAGTATTAACCCCTAAACTGACAACCCCCACAACGCAATATGCCTAATTAAACTATTAACCCCTAATCCGCCATTCACATACATTGCGATCTACCTAATAAAAGTATTAACCCCTAAATCCGCCAACCCCAACATTGCAAACTACCTATTAAAATTATTAACCCCTAATCCACCATTAACCCACAACGCAATAAACCTAATAAAACTATTAACCCATAATCCACCAAACCCACACAATGCAATAATGCTATTGGTTAATAAATCTATTAACCCCAAAACCACCAAACCCCACAATGCAAATAACTAATCACTAAGCTCCATAACCTAACACCACCTAAATTAACCCCATTACATAAATTCAAATAATACAAAATGACATTTAAAATAAAAACCTAACATTACTTTAAAAATAAAAAAACTAAGTTTAAATTAAGCTAAAATTACAGAAAATAAAAAAGTCTAATATTGCATAAAATAATAAACGAAATTATTAAAAATAAAAAAAATTATACCTAAACCCTATGAAAATAAAAAAGCCCCCCCCAAAATAAAAACACCCCCTAATCTAATGCTAATCTACCAATAGACCTTAAAAGGGCCTTTTGTAGGGCATTGCCCTAAATTAAACAGCTCTTTTCTTTAAAAAAAAAATACTAAGTCCCCCCTCTAACAGTAAAACCCCCCACCCACCAAACCCCCCAAATTAAAAAAAAAACTAACACTAAAAAATCCTAAACTACCCATTGCCCCTTAAGGGGGATTTGTATGGGCATTGCCCTTAAAAGGGCATTCAGCTCTTTTAAGATTGCCCAAAAACCCTAATCTAAAAAATAAAAAATTAAAAAAAAATTAAAAAAAAAACTCTAACCCCCAAATATCGGAACTCTTCTTTCTTCATCCAGGACCAAGTCGGCGCTGAGCGGAGATGACAGTCAGTAGCTCTCATCCTATTGGCTGATTTGAATTTGAAGAATCAAATCAGCCGATAGGAAAGCAAGGGACACCATTTTTAATCTCGTACCTTGCATTTCAATAGTCAGTGTACGGCAGCGATCGTACGAAGAGGATCCTCTACACTCCATGGCTCCGCAGGCGCCGGTCCTGGTTAGCGGTCATCTCCACTCCGCGCCGGCTTGGTCCCTAGATTAGGAATTTTGGGCAACCTTAAAAGAGCTGAATGCCCTTTTAAGGGCAGTAAAAGAGCTGAATGCCCATACAAATGCCCCTTTAGGGGCAATGGGTAGTTTAGGATTTTTTAGTGTTAGTTTTTTTTATTTTCGGGGGTTTGGTGGGTGAGGTGGTTTTACTGTTAGAGGGGAGAATTAGTATTTTTTTAAGGAAAAGAGCTGTTTAACTTAGGGCAATGCCCTACAAAAGGCCCTTTTAAGGGATATTGGTAGTTTAACATTAGATTAGGGGGTGTTTTTATTTTGGGGGGCTTTTTTATTTTCATAGGGATTAGGTATCATTTTTTTATTTTTGATAATGTTGTTTATTATTTTATGTAATGTTAGACGTTTAATTTCTGTAATTTTAACTTAATTTAAACTTAGGTTTTTTTTATTTTTAAAGTAATGTTAGGTTTTTAATTTTAATTGTAATTTAGTATTATTTTAATTTATGTAATGGGTTTAATTTAGGGGGTGTTAGGTTAGGGGGCTTAGTGATTAGTTATTTGCATTTAGGGGTTAATAGATTTATTAGCATTATTGCGTTGTGGGGTTTGGTGGTTTATGGGTTAATAGATTTATTAGCATTATTGCGTTGTGTGGGTTTGGCGGATTAGGGGTTAATAGTTTTAATAGGTAGTTTGCGATGTTGGGGTTGGTGGATTTAGGGGTTAATACTTTTATTAGGTAGTTTGCGATGTATGTGAATGGCAGATTAAGGGTTAATAGTTTAATTAGGCATATTGCTTGGTCGGGGTTGTTGGTTTAGGGGTTAATACTTTTATTATTAGTTCCGATGTGGGTTAATGGCGGATTAGGGGTTAATTTACTTTATTCGTTATTGCAGTGGGGGGATGTTGGTTGACAGGTAGATAGATATTGTGCATGCGTTAGGTGTTCGTTAATATTTTCAGGCAGTTACGGGAGTTACGGTGCTCACATACTCAGCAGAAGGCTTGCTGCACCTGCCTATGTGTGGCAAGGTGAAAATGGAGTAAAATTTATTCATTTTCCCCGCGTACGTCCTTGCGCTTAATATGTGATACCGATTTGTGACGCAGTTCTATGTTAGCTTATGGGAGTAAAAATTGCGGCCGACGGGTGAAATATACGTGACGCATTTATATGCGGTGCTGTATATGTGATACCAAAATTGCATAAAAACGCCCCAAGATTATTTGCATATGTATCTTTCTTGTTAACTTTTCCTAAAGTGACTTTATATTTGGACTCATCTAGTCTATCCAAACCAATGATAACTGAAAAGACCACATATGTTGTTAGCAGGCTGAATTGTCTAGTGGTAAGTTTGTTGACATTCTTTATTATATTCCAAGGTTCAATTGCTGGTGAAAGTCTGTATTCGTTTTATAGTCATTTTCTGCTTTAGCTAAATACTAAAACATCTTAACCCTCACAAAATATACACAGGTCACATCCTGTGGGTGATAGAGTATCTGAGTTTTTACTTTGTGTTTATACTATAGAAAAAAAACAGGATAAAAAAAATAGTAATTAATTTATTTCACAAATCTATATTGTACTTGAGTGTGGCTGAGCTTGAAAATCCTAAATTAAGTTTGCAGAAAGTGGATTTTTCAAAAAAACATATATATGAAAACCTTTTAGGATAAAACTTAAGATGATCCTGTACAATAAAATTTTGTCGTAGCCACTTTTTGTGTGATTCTGGTTAGTGAACAAACTAAAAATTTTTACTTTCAACATGTAAAACAAGCGATTTCCGACGCAGGCAAAAACCTTACTTCTAGCGCATTTAGCATGCGAGGAGGAGCCTTAAATACTGCTCAACTTGTAATCTGGCCAGAAATGTTTTTGCATTGAAATGTCGCTTTAAATAGTAGAAAAATCTGAACTTGGTGCTGGAACTATATACTATTTTATTTTATGATCTTTTTCTATATTTCTGATTTCTATATCCAACTCTTTACAAGCTTTGAACATAAAGTAGACAGGCAAATATATATTATTTTAAAAGCGTGCCATGCTGAACTGTTCAGTGATATAATCAGTAGCGTGTGTCTTTGGTGACCAGATCATTCGAGGAAATCATTTAACACTCATCTGTTTAAAAAAAAAGACATTTTTTTTCTATGTGGGGATTAAAGTCAGACATTTTTAAGTACACTTAGAAACTAACCATATTTATTAAGAATGAATAATTTCTTTGTATAACTGTTTTCAGTGGATAAAGGCCTTTTGCAGCCAAACTCGCTAAAAAGAGAACGTTCTTTCCCCTTGAAAATATCAACATGTTTTAGGCAGACTTTTCCTAAGCAAGACACGCACAGCCACTGCGTCCAACTTAGCAACTCACGTACTTTGTAACGTTCATATTGACTTTTTCATGGGCTGAATTAGTGGCATTATCAAGTTGCACACATAATCACATGTTTATAAGAAAATACATAATGATTATATGAGGTTGGCATAAAGCTTAATACTGTCAAAGGCTGATTGGTTTGTAGCTGTTCCGAAAATGAATGTTCCTGGCTTTACTTCACTAAGTATATATATATATATATATATATATATATATATATATATATATATATATATATATAGACATATATCTATATACAAGCAGTCCCAATGTGAATCTGCCCTCCTGGAGTCAGCCACCCGGTTGTTCCGTGTAAATATACAAGTTGGGAACTTTATATATATATAATTTATTTTTTATAAGTATTACATATGTAAAGAAACAGCACATGCAGGAGTCATAGGAACTGAAAAAAACTCTAGAGCATTTTATGTAATATTTTGATAGTGAAATCAATAAAAAAATGTGCTTATTAAACTAACTTTACCTTTACTGAGAAATGATAAAGACAGTTCCAAATTTAGGAACTGAAGCTTAAACCTTTGCAGGGCCATAATAGTAGAAAATTGACATGCTGTAATTCGTTAGAGAATTAAGATTAGCGACCCTGTACTATTGTGTGTTTAACCCTGCATAGTAGAAGTACCGCTTGGGACCAGCAGAGCACTGCTAGTCCCAGAGTGGAAACCAATCCAATCAGTATCACAAGTCGCAGAACCCAGGTGTGTGACTAGCAATGTTTTTACTGCTTAGGACCAGCAGGGCTCACTAGTCTGTAACAATTTAGAGCATGCCATTTTTCACCCTTTATGGCCCTTTAAGACTAAAGCGACAATGACTAGCTATGGGCTTTATGAGAAAAAACAAAACTTATGTGTGAATATGTTTTTATGTAGATCCCCCAAAAAATGGAACTAAAAATGTGGGATTTGTGTATTTCTGATGCACAAATTAAAAAAGGTGCCACAACTCTATTCTAGAGTGGTGAAGAGAAGGGGAGAACAGCAGCATGCCTCCCAACAGTTGCCAAATGCTTTAAGAGATGTTGGAGGTTAAAGTATTTGTGGACGATGGGGCCACTAGTATTTTGTGGGTGGGGCCACATGAAGAGCGCTTCCTGAAGCATATCCGAGTGGGCGTGGCTTGTTTAGTCCCTGAAAACCTGGACACCAAGGGGCTGCAGGCGGGAAGCTTACCATACCTTTGAATCAAAATGCAGGACAGTAGGGACGTATGTAAACACAGGGTACAGTGCAACCTCACCTACATTTGTACCTGTGCCAGTGAACATAGGAAATATGTTATTATTTGTGTGTTTAATGGCCATACATTGTGTGATTTGAAGTGGAAATCATTGAACAAAGGGAATATTCACTGGAAAAAAATACTTGGAAGAGGCCCTGGTAGATATAACAAGAATTTGGTAAATATTTCTGGACATATATTAAAAGTTACAAATGTTGGCTACATGATTTATTCCTAAATAAATGTTGCCTTCATCTCTGTCCTCCATTATTGGTGCAGAGAAGTACACAGGTGACTCTAAGTTAAAAAGACATTCTGGTATTTTGTGAAATCATTTTAACATGCTATTTTTAAATGAATGCTCCTTTTTTACTAGATCCATAATTCCCCCCCAAAAAAGGGTTAAAGGGACAGTGTATCCTAAAGTTTTCTGCCCTTTCATTTAGTCCCAATGATCCATTTTGCCTTCTGGAGTGTATTCAATTGTTTACAAATAGTTCCTTATAGGGACACTGAACCCAAATTTTTTCTTTCGTGATTCAGATAGAGCATGCCATTTTTAGCAGCTTTCTAATTTACTCCTATTATCAATTTTTCTTCATTCTCTTGCTATGTTTATTTGAAAAAGAAGGCATCTAAGCTTTTTTTGTTGGTTCAGGACTGTGGACAGCACTTTTTTATTGGTGGATGAATTTATCCACCAATCAGCAAGAACAACCCAGGTTGTTCACCAAAAATAGGCCGGCATCTAAACTTAAATTCTTGCATTTCACGTTGCTTATAATTGCATGCTCTATCTGAATCACAAATGAAAAAATTTGGGTTCAGTGTCCATTTAACAATTATTTCGGGCATTTGAAATAGCTGATTTTGTCAGTGCTATCCCTACCTATACTGAAAGTTTCTGTACTTAAAGTGATGGGAAATTAAGTGTATACTGGATTAAATAATTTGATAGTAATTGTCATCAGTATGATATTCACATTTTTTTAATTTTTTTTTTGTTTTATTTTAATAATATGTTAAAAATATTTACCTGTCAATCTTCTGCCTTTACTCCGCCCTCACCATTTCTCCAAGCCTCAATCAAGTAACATTGACAAAGGGATGTACCGATCTAACGTCATAATTAGGGCGAATGTTATCCTTTTGACTGACACTTCTACTTGCTCTCGAGGCGTGCTCCAATATTAGTATTACTATGCGCAATTTTTACACAAATGTATGTAAACAGTGAATCACGAGATTCACTATTTACATTGTCAATGCTTGTGACCGCAATGCTATAGCGATCCCAGAAGCCCTAAGATTGTAACAAGCATTTAGATTTGTAAGTATAATTAGTAAATATACATTACAAAATAATTATATAATTATTAAATTATTAAAATTAATTAAATAAATATATGTTTATTCACAATGATCTTAACAAATAAAGGGACAATATGAAAATATCTTATAAATTTCAAATATATATTCTATATATTCTTCTGGCATCAATCCAAGTAAACACTAAATCATAACTAAATCTACGATTCAGTGTTTACCATGTTGTCATTCTGCACCACCCTCTTGAATTAATGTGCATGTGTGTGCTGTTTGTGCACGCCCATAATGAAGCAGAATTGATTCAATAAATGACGTAACCCGGAGGTTTGCGCATGCACATTAATGCTGAAAATATAAAAAGCCTGTCAACTGACACACATCGCTATTGGTCAAAAGCGATGTGGTCAGGGAACAAAAAAAATACACAATGGAACGGGGACGGAGAATGAATGCAATAGTTTATTTCAAAACTAATATATCTAAATTGAAGGTATGTAAAAATTATGTTATACGACATTTTTTAAAATTGGCTTTCAGATGGTTTTGAGTTAAAAAATTGTGTTTACCATCACTTTAAAGGATTACTTTCTGTTATCATTTTTAAGCTAAACAACTAACATATTAAAGTTAATAAACATTAATTAAAACCTACTGACCTATATTTTCTCCAAAACGAAGTTTCATAACGTTCTAAAAGTTATATCTTTTATTCGCCGATGATGTCACGTTATCCTGCCCACTATTTTCAGCACTGCATGTTCAAAATACTTAAACCAATAACTTTGTGTTTAAAGCGCCATTTTGAAACCTAGGTATTGTAAACGGATTGGTACAGAGCAAAGGATACCCACGGAGTGGGTTTGGAAAACAATTAAATTTGCAGACAAGATTTCTGATATACGGTAGAGATATGTTAATGAAATGCTATTGATAAAAAGCGTATTTGGGGTGGGTAGTTAGTAACAGGCATAGAAAATATTTACTTACAGTGGCCCTTTAAGTATTGGCTATGGAAAGGCTATGTAAACATAGCTAACGGAAGAAATTTCACTCCCATTGGGGGTAAGATAGATATTAGTAAATGTTAATTTCCAAGAGCCCGATAATCAAATCAACACCAAAAACCTTGAAAAACACATTTAGCCTTGCAGGGACTCTCAATGAAGGACAAAGTACACAGGGAGGACACGTCTAATGTTTAAACCTTAATTTTACACATACTACAGATCAAATTGCACTGTTTTCAGTACACTGTGCCTTAAAATCGTATTATTTTCGTATGCATATGTATTCCTTCCACAGTAATTAGTGTTTAAAGAATTCCACCAGGGAAGTAATGACAAGCATTCTGAAAGGGACAGTCTACTCCAAAAATTTTATTGATTTAAAAGATAGATAATCCCTTTATTACCCATTCCTAGTTTTGCATAACCAACACGGTTATATTAATATACATTTTACCTCTGTGATTACCTTGTATCTAAGCCTCTGCAGACTGCCCCCTTATCTCAGTTCTTTTGACAGACATGCATTTTAGCTGACTAAATAACTCCATGGGAGTGAGCACAATGCTATCTATATGACACACATGAACAATAGAAGTGTCTAACTGTCAAAACTGCCAAAATGCACTAAAATAAGAGGCAGTTCAATGGTTTAGAAACTAGCATATGAGCCTACCTAGGTTTAGATTTCCACAAAGAATACCAAGAGAACAAAGCAAATTTGCTGATAAAAGTAAAATGAAAGGTTGTTTAAAATTGCATGCCCTATCTGAGTCATGAAAGTTTAATTTTGACTAGACTGTCCCTTTAAAGAATCTCTCGAGCCCAGCGACCTTTAAGTGATCGGGTGCTAAGTATTGGGCTTTGGTATGCAAGCAGAGATAATATAAAAAAGTATGTGTGTAGAGAAAGTGATAATATAAGATCTGATTTCCCTGCAAACTCAACCCATTTTAATTGGTTGTGGTTTCAAAGAACAAAACCGGCTAATTCATATAGAAAAATATACCTAAAGAAGCAATGTATCCTACATGTTATACTCTGCAGCTGGTATAAAAAGTTATTGGAAATACATTAAGGGAAAAAGTATTTTACAATACACTGGTACCTTTAAAGGGATAGTAAACCCCACAATTTTATTTTATGAATCAGACAGAACATATAATTTTAAACAACTTTCCAATTTAATTTTTTTCATTCTCTTGTTATCCATTGCTGAAGGGACAGCATTGCACTACTGACAGGAAGCTGAAAATATCTATTTAGAGACAAATGTGTGCAGGCACCAATTAGCAGCAGCTCCCACTAGTATAGGATATGTGCATATTCATTTTTTAACAAGGGATACTAAGAGAACAAAGCACATTTGAAAATAGAAGGGAATTTAAAATGACATGCTCTGCCTGAATCATGCAAGTTTAATTTTGATTTTCCTATCCCTTTAAGCACAGAGTTGAAGTCTACATTTGGGGCCCTTCTGTCCTTTAGAATGACACAACTATTGAACAGTGAATACATATGTATGCTGCTTCTGATTGGCTGACCATACGTGTTCTCAAGAGCTAAAGGGCCTTAAGATCAAAACTCGCCGATATGGAAAGAAATCAAGGAAAATCTTTGGGTGCTTGTTTTGAGAATTGTATTGCAATTCATAGCGAGATAAACAGCTATCAATACAAATTTGTCTTTCTATTCTTAGAGGGACCGTAAAGTATAGGCAAAACCTCTCGGATATTCTCACCATAGCAGAGGGCTGTAGATCATGACACCGAAAGTAAGAAAATGACAATACTGTAAAGAATTCGTGTTTTAACTCCGGTTTTCACAAAGGTTGACACAGCTTTATATTATATATTGTATGCTGTATCTATATTAGGTTATTGCCCTTTAAAGGGACATTCAGTTGCAGAAAGTACAGTATTTTGTTATTGCACTATCGCTTGCATATAATTATGTGTTTAATCACTGCAAAGGTTAAAGTAGTCTCCAGATCCACTACTGGTAGATAGCTGAACACATCTGGGGATCCAGTAATGAAGCATATGTGTATTGCCACCCATCACCAACTAGCTCTTAGTAGGGTATTGGTGCACCTAAGCCTACCTAGGTATGCTTTTCAACAAAGGATAAAAAGAGAACACATTCATTTTTACATAGATGTGAATTGAAAAGGTTCTTAAAATTGCATGCTCTTTCTTAATCATGAAAGTTTAATTTTATTTATGTCCCTTTTAGTTAGACACTGACCTTTGGCTACCCATTAGCCTACTAAATATATATCAGTAACCACAACAATCTTGCTTGTTTTTAAACAATCCATATTTTGTATGAAGAACATATGATGCTGTCTGATGCAGACAATTTGTGCTAAACAACCAGCGTTGTCATGGGAACATTACTGAAGGCTTTTGGGTCCAGTTAAATACCACCGTGTTCTTGTGCATTTATTGGATTATTTATTTACTGGTACACAGACTGGACACTAATCCCAGTTATGAATTTATATTATACATTATGTCTATATTATACATTTATTGGACAATGCTTCCAGCTGACCCATAAAAATGTTTTTTTAGAAGAGTCAAACTCCCCCCTAAGCAGGGCATAGCTTGTGATTGGCAGCTGCCATGGACCAGCAAGAGTTAAAATGCTTTCAAAGTGCCTCGGAATTTTTTTTTTATTGTTAATTTAGAAAAATATATTAAAAAAAAACATTCACCAAAGAAAATCAAATACAAAAATCATATAAATGACATAGATTTTATATATATATATATAGTAATTATATTATATTATCAATTATGCTTCACACTTATGTTATTCTTTGTTGAAGAGATACCCAGGTAGGTAGCGTGCACACATATAGGGCTGCCATCAAGTCCTCTTGCATATGTATAACATTCTTACAAAAATGCTGCCTTAATCTGCTGCAGAATTGTGCCCGCTCCTAAGCTTACCTCTCTACTTTACAAGAAAGTGTATCAAGTGACGAAAGAAAATTTGATAATAGAAGTAAATTGGAAAGTTGTTAAAACAATGTCATGCTCTATCTGATTCATTTTTAGTTGTATTACTTCCCAAGCAATTATCAAACTAAGCAGGATTGGTGGCTTTCATGTAAGATCACAATTTTTTAAATGCTTCATAATTCTTTTTTATCTGACATAGGACTCAATTTATCAAGTAGCTGTTCAGCTTGTGAGTTGGAGACTGGCAGAGGTCTGCCCTAGAGATGGGGAACTTAAATCATCCTGGATTTGTCAGTAGGGGGAGAGGTTGGTACCTTGTCACAGAGAGGCTGAACATTAGTTTCAGACTTCTGTTCTGGTGCTGAAAACAGGTACCAGTCAGGGGGGTATATCTGCATCACGCATTATAGCATAGTATAATATTCATAGCAGTGATGGCTAACTTCCTAATACATGCTGGGCTGCAGAACAATATTTTAGAAGTCTTAAAGGCCAGATATATGGTTATTAAACACACAAATAAGATTTCTTTCCTAAAGATATCCCATGGTACAGGCCCAGATTTAGTTAATACTGCAGAATACCCCCTATCTACTGTTCTCCCCTCCAAGCTGTGGCCACCTTGTTTGCCCATCCCCAAAGCTCGTATTTTTAGTTGAACTTTTTCCTGTAGCCAAACATTTATATTTGCAAAGTTGTTTCAATATTGCAAATTCTCAACTCTTTATACATCAGATGATAAAGGGAACATTTCTGAAATTCTTGGTTTGTCAGCAAAAAAAATAAAATAAAATAAACCCATACATCTATTATACAGCTAATGTAAAAGAGAAGAGACTCCTCTTTCAAGCAAAAAGAAACATGTCTAGATTTCATATGGTTGATGAAAATTGTAAATATTAAAAGGACATTAAACACAAATTGTAAGCTGCATGATAGTGTACCTTAGAACATTTAGCAATGGATAATACAGCTTTATTTTGTCAAATGAGTATTGTTTTATGTTATTTCTTTTCACAAATGTTCCTGTCCTCCAGACTGAAAGAACCTTTGCTAACCAATCATAAACTAATATGCAGATATAGCATGAACTCTGTTTGCACATGTGCTGTTAAGAAAAGAGACCAGGGTAGCTTGTCGTCTTCTCTTCCCTTAAAGGGACACTGAACCCAAGAATTTTATTTCGTGATTCACATAGAGCATGAAATTTTAAGCAACTTTCTAATTTACTCCTATTATCAAATTTTCTTCATTCTCTTGGTATCTTTATTTGAAATGCAAGAATGTAAGTTTAGATGCCGGACCATTTTTGGTGAACAACCTGGGTTGTTCTTGCTGATTGGTGGATAAATTCATCCATCAATAAAAAAGTGCTGTCCAGAGTCTAAACCAAAAAAAAGCTTAGATGCCTTCTTTTTCAAATAAAGATAGCAAGAGAACGAAGAAAAATTGATAATAGGAGTAAATTAGAAAGTTGCTTAAGTTGCTTAAGGTGGTTTAACACTGATTTAGCTTAGTTACTTAGTAATCATTTATTTAGAATATATTTAAACATCTATTCCTTTCTAATCTCCATATAATAGCTAAATATAATATTCAACCATAAAATATCTAGTATGCCTACTGCTATTACATAGAATGTTTTTCCTTTCATGATTGTTTCTGTAAAACTGATAATCCATCTTAATAAAGCAAATGACTGCAGATAAGGTGAGTTAGGAGGGGGGGGGGGTAGGTAAACAAAAGCTCACAGATAAATCAGCTAAAACTATTAACCCAAACCTCCCTGGAAGAAACAGGAACAAGTACAAATCTCAGATGTATTTTACAGCAATGTGCTATTTTTAATAATACAACATTATATACGTTGTTTAAATGCTGACTTTAATGGTGGTTTAATAATGCTAAACTCTAAGTTCGGAAAACAAAAATGGATTGGTCAAGTTGATAGCACTGATCACTTTGCCAAATATAAACCAACATAAAGTTAATATATAACGCAATATGCTGTACCTTCCCAAGCTATGCTGAATAAATCTATAAAATATTTACAAGTGTATCGGCTTTTTGTTTGTGATTGCTTCTTTTTTTTTTCTTTTTTATAGGTAAGTGGAATGTGTGGGATATAAGATGTAAAAAGATGTGATTTACTATTCAGATGTAAAAATAGCGCAATCAGAACATTTCTGTGTTTATAATGTTGCCAAACTAACTATTTTAAAGGATAAGATTCTGATTAGTTTTAGAGTTAACCCCATGTCTGCCAGAGAGGGGATGATATTGCAAGTTCTCTCTGGCAGGCATGGAGTAAACCCTAAACCAGTGGTGGCTAACTTTGGCACCCCAGATGTTTTGAAACTTTATTTCCCATGATGCTTAAGTACTCTGCAGTCTAGTTGAGCATAATGGGAATTGTAGTTTCAAAACACCAGCAGGCCCATTTATCAAAGGGCTTGCGGACCTGATCTGACACTGCGGATCAGGTCTGCAAGACCTCGCTAAATGCGGAGAGCAATACGCTCTCCGCATTTAACATTGCACCAGCAGCTCACAAGAGCTGCTGGTGCAACGCCGCCCCCTGCTGACTCGCGGCCAATCGTCCGCCAGCAGGGAGCTGTCAATCAACCTGATCGTATTCGATCGGGTTGATGTCCGGCGATTCCTGTCCGCCTGTTCAGAGCAGGCGGACAGGGTTATGGAGCAGCGGTCTTTAGACCGCTGCTTTATAAGTTGTGTTTCTGGCGAGTCTGAAGACTCGCCAGAAACACGGCCCTTCAAGCTCCGTACGGAGCTTGATAAATGGGCCTGAATGAGTGCCAAGCTTAGCCATCGCTCCTCTAAACCTACTCTGCAGCCAATTAGAAGCTGTACCAACCACTTGTAGACAATGTACATCTTCTTAGGTGTTCATTCAGTGATGGGTTTAGCATTTGCTGTTTGTCCCAGACTCATGAATAAGCACAAGCAAAATGGCATTTTTGGTGGGTTTAGCAATTACATCACAGGTATTTTTATTTCTCCCTTTTTACAGTGAGTAATTATGCTAAAAGGTAACATGTTTACAATTAACCTGGTGTGCACCTAAACCATATAAGTGAGTAATTCCCCCCAAACAATTCCTTTTATGGCTGTATCTATAGCTATTGTTTCTTTAGTAGAATGCAAAACTGCACAGTGATGATGTGCTGGGGCATGCCTAGATGCAAATAAGCCGCTGTGAACTCAGCTGAAATACAATGCCTGTGTTGCTGATGCTAAACGCTGATAAGGGGGATGGATCAGACTACTCCAGACAGCATGGCTATGTAACTAAATTTGCTTATTTTTAAAAGCAATTTTTAAGCAAATTTTTTTTTTCAATTTTGTGTCATGCCATATGTAATGTATATTGTAATATGTTTGTCAAAGTATTTAGTAAATGTTAGGGAAAGAGATGAAACACGAGCACTAAAATACAAAAAAACCTTGCAGCTTATACTAATGTTTAAAATAGCATTATAAATAAACCATATAGCAGAGAAATACCTCAGACTTCAAATTTAAAAGGCATCATTAGAGGTTTCAATGGACAAGAAGTCTATATGTTTAGCATATCTGAGACTATGAAAGATCTAAGCTAACAGGACCCTAAGCAAACTCCACAAATGGTGACATACATGGGATTCCTTGTAGACAGGACCTCTGAAGTTCATCCGATACCTATTTTAGTGCCATAAAATGTTGGGGAATAGTCTTTTTCTTGTATCAAGTGGTTGATTAGGTAGATGAACGAGGCATCCATTTTAGCACATTCTTGAGAGAGTCTCATGTGGCATATCCAAAATTGCTGTAGTCTGGAGATCACAGATTGTAACACAATTTAGGATCCCAGCCTCTCCCGGAGGGTAAGTAAAGGAGCCCCGATTCGCCGGGTGTTGTCGTCTGTCTCCATGCAGAAAAAGGGGGGCCCTGGTCGAGACCATCTTGTATGTATCTAGTGCATTGAACTGGGCACAGATCAGTCCATATATATCGCTACATAGGGTAGCCGGATACCTGGGGTCTTCCTGTATATCTCTCCGTAGGAAATACCTGAACTTTAACTTCCACCTGTAAGCTAATAGCCTCTCGGTCTTCTGAGCTGGTCACCTTTCTCCCGGTTGATTATAAGACTGCACGGGGTGTTGAGGGTAAGTCTCCATTGCCCTCTCATTCAAAGACCAATTCTGATTGAAAGCAGGTTGTGATAAGCCTACCGAGGTTCTCAAAGTGGTCTTCTAGTAGCTGAAGAATTGGTGCTTCTAGTTTTTTGCATGGATGTCGCCATGTTGATTTAATTTGCGGACTAATGGCAGAACTTTGTAGAGAGTTTGAGTGTAAGAGTGGCTCTCTTTGTAAGTAAGGCTGTTGTCAGGAACAAGACAGTTGTATAGCATAACAAGCTGCTTTACCCGGAATACCAGTGGGGGTTAGGTAAAGTCCGGTCTATTACAAGGCCGCTACTGCCTACTTTACCGTTCCAGTTCTTTAGGACTAAGGAATTATTAAATAGTGATATCAAACTGATCAACACGCAGAGCAAGATCCAAATATGTTACAAGTGGGCATGGATGGCTAATCTCTTGGTCGATAATCAGCAGAATTATCAGGTCCTCTACTCAGACTCTGAAGGAAGCGACTGTCATGGCCGCCGCCCGGGAGCGCCCCCTTAAGCAAATTTTTATGTAAATAATTTTTACATAATTAGCCCTATTAGGATATGCACAAATCTCAACATGTTTTATGGCACTTTAAAGGGACATTAAAGTTTTTTACTTCTATTATCAATTTTGCTTCATTCTTTTAGTATCCATTGTTGAAGGAGCAACCATGCACTACTGTGAGCTAACTGAACTGTATTAGCAAGACAATAACAAGAGGCCTAAATCAGCAGCCACCAATCAGCAACTAGCTTTCACCTCCTGAACCTACCCAGGTCAGATTTTCAACAAAGGCTCCCAAGAGAACTGAGCAAATTACATAATAGAAGTAAATTGGAAAGTTGTTTAAAATTGTTCTATTTAAATCACAAAGGAAAAAGTTTGGGGCTCATGTCCCTTAGATTTATAAATTTGAGGACAAGATATTAAAAGCTGTGGCATATTCCTTTTATTTGTTGATTCTGTAAGCACACCGTAGAAATGAGCTTTCCTCTGGCACAAGATTTTTTATATTGTGCAGGATGCAGTAAAGACAGGAGAGAAAATGATGGGTAAACATATTTCCACCCCCGTACGAACTCTAACCTTCAGGGCACGAAACCATATTTAAAATTCACAGCTCTCAGATTCAGCTAACTAAACTAGTATCAGCAAATGGAACATGTATTGTGATTGATGACTTTAGAAAAAAATTATATGGTTGTAAGATTTTGTTTTTTTAGTGTTGGAGGGAGGACTGAACTTGCAGAACAAGTACGCAGTGTACTGCAGCTCACTCACTTAAAGGGATAGTAAACACCAACAATGTTTAAAAAGATACATAAACCCTTTATTTACCATTCCCCAGTTTTGCATAACCAACACTGTTATAGAAATATACTTTTTACCTCTGTAATTACCTTGTATCTAAGCTTCTGCAGACTGCCTCCTTATCTCAGATCCTTTGACAGACTTGCATTTCAGACAATTAGTGCTGACTCTTAAATAACTCCATGGGCGCGAGCACAGTGTTATTTATATGAAACACATGAACTAACACCCTCTAACTTTGAAAAACATCTAATGCATTTAGATAAGAAGTGACCTTCAAGGGCTTAGAAATTCGCATATGAGCCTACCTAGGTTTAGCTTTTAACTAAGAATACCAAGAGAACAAAGCAAATTTGATGATAAAATTAAATTAGAAAGTTGTTTGAAATTACATGACCTATCAGAATAATGCATATTTAATTTGGACTTTACTATCCCTTTAATATATGCTCTGCTCCATTTTTTTTACCATACCCAATAATTAGCAAAATCTTAAAGGGACATAAACCCCCAAAATATGTCATGATTCAGATAGAGCATGTGCTTTTAAACAACATTCTAATTTACATCTTTTATCAATTTTTCTTTATTTTCTTGGTATCTTTTGTTGAAAAGCAGGGATATGTGCTCAGGAGCCGGTGCATTTCTGGAGCACTAGAGGGCAGCACTATTTCCTGCTACTGTATGTAGTGCCCCAGATGCCTACCTAGGTATCTCTTCAACAGAATATTATAGGGACAAAGCAAATTTGTTATTAGAAGTAAATTGGAAACTAATATGAGCATTTACGTCTGAATCACAAAATATTTTTGGGTGGTTTCATATCCCTTTAAATATGCATTAAAGTAATTGTTTTTCTTTGTTGCATTAAAAAGAGAGTATTATAATTATGTATTGATTTTTTTTTTAATAATGGATGTTTATTTTGCTGGGAAACAAACATATCTTTGCTTATGCTTGAGGGGTGTGTTGCTGTCTGTCAATCGAGACTGCCGCACAACAGGCCAGCTGTGTATAGACAAGAACTTCCTGTTAGTTTCCAAATCAAAATAATAGATTTGTTTTAATCTTTTTTATGCAAAAAAATAAAGCGTTGAGTATGTTTAAATAATGATCCTTCATATGCATAAAAGAGATGTATTGAGTGTGATGTCCCTTTAAAGGGGCCGTGTACGCTTAAATTGTTTATCCCTTAACTTGTTACACCAGCTGCAGAGTATAAAATTTATGAAAAATGACTTCATGTTTATTTTGTTCATTAAAATGGATTGAGCTTGCTGACAATCAAATCTCCTTACTTTATCACTTTCTTTACACAAACGTGCTTCTATATATTATCTCTGTCTGTATACCAAAGCCCAATACTTAGAGAGAACAATTGAAAATAAACGTTTTATTACTTATCTCTGCTAAACCAAGCTGGGAGTGTAATTTCTTCTACGGTCTTTATATACACAGCTTTCCTGTAGCCAGTACATAAAGGGACACTGAACCCAAATGTTTTCTTTCGTGATTCAGATAGAGCATCCAATTTTAAGCAACTTTCTAATTTACTCCTATTATCAATTTTTCTTCGTTCTCTTGCTATCTTTATTTGAAAAAGAAGGCGTCTAAGCTAAGGAGTCAGACAATGTTTGGTTCAGACGCTGACTGTCCCTTTAAGTACTGGAATTTTCACTTTAGTTTAGTTACCACAGGCAAAACCAGCAATTTCAAATTAAATAAAGGTATATTAGCTATTTGTAAACAATTTAATATGCACAAACAGGTACAATGGATCATTGGGAACAAATTAAAGGAGAGACAAATTCAGGGTACACTGTCCTTTTAATCCAGGTCTTTGAATTAAAGGGACAGTGTACTGTATCTTTTTCTCCTCTTCAATGTGTTTGCAATGATCTATTTTACCTGACAGATTGTTTAACATTGTTTACAAAAATCTCCTATACTTTTATTTTGTCATTTAAAATCACAGATTTTGCCTGTTGAAACCTCCACCTATGCTGAGAATCTGCAATATTAACTATAGAAAAAGACAAGTGAACAACAGATAGCAACAGAAAGAAACATCTTTGGAGAGTGGGAGCGATAGCTAGAGCCCAGCACTTTTAAAAATGTGTTCATGCAGTTGCTTTGAATACAGCTGTTATCAGCTGCTTGACACTTTAATCTCATATAAATATTTATTAGACAGCTACACATTTTTAGGAACCTGGGGAGGAACATTTATTTATAGACAATATAAATATAATAAGCCAAAAATAAAAAAGTTAAGAGCCAAAAATACCCTAGGATTTGCCAGCCCTTGTTATGAAAGTATTAGCATTGGTACGGTACCCAGCAGGTACTTTTAGTGGTATTGCCATTATTTTTCAGCTTTTGAATAGCATAGATAGTAAAATAATTCTGTAAAAATGGTTTTGTGAGGGATTTTGCAAAATGATATAATTAAATTGTGGCCCAAAATTGTTGTCTTCACATGTTCTACAGATACAGGAAATGATATTTTTTAATATATATATATATATATAAACCTATATCTGTATACATATTCATATAGATACATAGGTATAGATAAATCACATATATATATATATATATACCTATATCTGTATACATATTCATATAGATACATAGGTATAGATAAATCACATATATATATATACCTATATCTGTATACATATTCATATAGATACATAGGTATAGATAAATCACATATATATATATATACCTATATCTGTATACATATTCATATAGATACATAGGTATAGATAAATCACATATATATATATATACCTATATCTGTATACATATTCATATAGATACATAGGTATAGATAAATCACATATATATAGAAATATTTATTTAAGAATATTTATTATTTCTACGTGAAGAACATTAGAATGTAAAATATACATAATGCGCACCAGGTTTTGCGTGGATCTAACGCGGTGTGGGGTTAGTGCATATGAAGAATTAGCTAACTTAAGGTGCGTTATGTAAATATTAAATATAAAATATTGAAAATATATTATTAATAATTATAGTTACTGAAAACTATACGTCTATATTCAAATGTTTTTTTCAGAATTTTAAATGACATCTATAATAATAATTTACAATTATTTACCTTAAATATTAATAATTATCAATACTTTATATTTAATAAATATGTAATACACCTTAAAGGGATACTATACCCAAACATTTTCTTTCATGATTAAGGTAGAGAATATAATTTTAAACAGCATTCCAATTTACTTCTATTACCTAATTTGTTTCATTCCTTAGATATACTTTAATGAAGAAATAGCAATGCACACGGTGAACCAATCACAGGAGGCATCTATATGCAGCTACCAATCAGCAGCTACTAAGCATATCTAGATATGCTTTTCAGCACAGAATATGAAGAGAATGAAGCAAAATAGATAATAGAAGTAAATTAGAAAGTTGTTTATAATTGTATGCTCTTTCTAAATCATGAAAGAAAAAATGTGGGTTTCATGTCCCTTTAATATAACTTTTGTTGGGATATCGCACATGAAGAATTATTGTACTCCTGTCGGGTTTATGTGCGCAAAACCCAACAGGAGTACACTAATTCTTTATTGCTCGAGCAGCCGCATTTACTTTCAACTTCTAATACCGAGTTAAAGTTAGCACAGTGGTGTTATTGTTATTGCGACTCGTGCTAACAATAGCGCGTAAACTTGTAATCTAGCCCATTAAGGGGAACATTTTATTACAGTACACTGTCCCTTTAACTCTTTGGTTTAGCTTCTTGGCTCCAGCAGTACAGATATCAGTCTTTTGGTTTGGCTATAATGCACAATAAAGTGATCTGACCTGATATGAGACAGTAATGTATCCCTTGATTACCAACAACATATCCCAGATTGCCCATAACCCATCACATCAGTGATTTAGCCATGTTTTGCCAGAACTCATGCAGCAATGACTTACTATTTGCTCTTGTACATAGACTGATGTAGTCCCACGGCTTCTGGCTGTAAATATCATGCACTGGGAATAGAAAGGGGCAAAGAAGGGTAGGGAATGATGACAAACAGCAGTGCCAGTGCACAGCTCTTATGTGTTACCTTACCCACATAACACAGACAGGGCTTACTGGCAGTCACTGGGGCTAGTGCCTTAAAGGGATATTATTCTATTTGTGAAAGAGTTAAACACATTTAAAATATATATTTTTTTACATGGTAAAAAAGGTTATATGGAGCCGTTTAAAGTGAAACTTAATGCATGTTTGTGCACAATTGGTTACAAGGTTACTATTGCTTATTGGCTGATAGGGACAACTCCTTTAGCAAATAAATATAACATAAATAACTGTAATACATTTTTAAATACTCTTTTTTTAGAAAGAACATGGATATTTTTAATTAATTTGATGTTTTAAAGGAACAGTAAACCTTGTATTTACAGGATATTGCTACAATTGTTTTTGAATTGCCAAACCCCACCCAACACTTGTCTCATATTGAGGAGCCAATCCAAGCTTGAGTCTACAGCTGACAAGACTAGCCAATAAGTTTCCAATTTATTCTGTTATCACATTTGCTTCATTTTCTTGGTATCTTTTGTTGAAGAGTAAACCTTGTTAGGCTATAGAGCAACAATGCACTACTGGGAGCTAGCTGACCACATCTGATGAGACAATGACAAAAGGCATATATGCACAGACACAATCGGCAGCTAGCTCCCAGTAGTGCATTGCAGCTCCCGAGCCTACATAGGGATGTTCTTCAACAAAGCATAGCAAAAGAACAAAGGAATTTTGATAATAGAAGTAAATTGGAAAGTTGTGTAAAACTGTATGCTCTGTCTGAATCATGAACATTTCATTTTTACTTCACTGTCCCTACAAGCACTATATAAAATTGTAAAAATAAATTGGACAAAGTCAGTACAAATATAATTAATTAATTAATTACATTTATTTCATGAGGTTATGTGACATGATTTATTGTAAGCTATTAGAAGCAGGTCACACCTCCTCCTGTATTAATTTGTTTTGTTTACTCTGTTGTATATTTTATTGCACCAACAACTACTTTATGGAACTGTCCAGTTAAAGGGACAGTAAACACCTTGAGATTTGAATATAAAATATTTAATTGTGCGTAGTAAAACAACTTTACAAAACACCTATGATTTATTTTTCCACCTTTTCATGTAATTTAGCTGGGTATATGGTTGATTTTTATTGCTAACCCTGCTACATATATTTTCTTAATTAGACTCAGGATATACTAACATAATAACAGTGGCAAGCCTTGTCTTTTACAGAACCAAGCACGGATTGGCTCCTCTAAATAAGACTGGTTATGGGTGGAGTTTGTCTATTGAGAAACAGTTACAACTAATAAGATGCTAAGGATGAATTATTTCTATATAAGATAATGGGCAGTATATATGGGCGTATTTCTTCTGGAGATTTAAGGTGAACTTGATATTTCATTAAATGAATTTTAAACACTGCTTCTTTAGTAAAACATATATTAAATCAAAGTAAACAACAAATGACATATTGTGTTAAAAAGCAGCAAACACCTTACTTGTTTTCTTGAAAAATGAGCACTGAGAAATTCTCAGTGTAACCACTGCCTTTAGTAAGATAAGGGAGCTACAATTATAAAATTCTACTGTGACACAATTTTGCAGCAAAAGTACTCTAATGAGCATGGGCAAGAAACTGACTGGAGGTAGTGTAGGTGCTTCCTAGCAACCACTTTAAAAGGAAACCTCCTCCTTTGCCTTACTGTAGAGACCCCAGCCTCTTTGTGAGGCTGTGACTGGAAGTAATGGACCCTGCACAAATTAACGCCTAGATTTAGAGTTCTGCGGCCAAAGGGGTGCGTTAGCTACGCGTGCTTTTTTCTGGCCTCACCTTTTAAATACCGCTGGTATTTAGAGTTCACAGAATGGCTGCGTTAGGCTCCAAAAAAGGAGCGTATAGCATATTTACCGCAACTTCAACTCTCGATACCAGCGGTGCTTATGGACGCGGCCAGCTTCAAAAACGTGCTCATGCACGATTCCCCCATAGAAAACAATGGGGCTGTTTGAGCTGAAAAAAAAAACCTAACACCTGCAAAAAAGCCGCGTTCAGCTCCTAACGCAGCCCCATTGTTTTCTATGTGGAAACACTTCCTACGTCTGCACCTAACACTCTAACATGTACCCCGAGTCTAAGCACCCCTAACCTTACACTTATTAACCCCTAATCTGCCGCCCCCGCTATCGCTGACCCCTGCATATTATTTTTAACCCCTAATCTGCCGCTCCATACACCCCCGCCACCTACATTACCCCTATGTACCCCTAATCTGCTGCCCTAACATCGCCGACCCCTATATTATATTTATTAACCCCTAAACTGCCGCCCCAACCCCTAAAGCTAAGTCTAACCCTAACCCCCCCTAAATTAAATATAATTTAAATCTAACGAAATAAATTAACTCTTATTAAATAAATTATTCCTTTTTAAAGCTAAATACTTACCTGTAAAATAAACCCTAATATAGCTACAATATAAATTATAATTATATTATAGCTATTTAAGGATTTATATTTATTTTACAGGTAAGTATTTAGCTTTAAATAGGAATAATTTATTTAATAAGAGTTAATTTTTTTCATTAGATTTAAATTATATTTAATTTAGGGGGGTGTTAGGGTTAGGGTTAGACTTAGCTTTAGGGGTTAATCCATTTATTACAGTAGCGGCGAGATTCGGTCGGCAGATTAGGGGTTAATAATTGAAGTTAGGTGTTGGCGATGTTAGGGAGGGCAGATTAGGGGTTAATACTATTTATTATAGGGTTATTGAGGCGGGAGTGAGGAGGATTAGGGGTTAATAACTTTATTATAGTAGCGGTGCGGTCCGCTCGGCAGATTAGGGGTTAATAAGTGTAGGCAGGTGGAGGTGACGTTGAGGGGGGCAGATTAGGGGTTAATAAATATAATATAGGGGTCGGCGGTGTTAGGGGCAGCAGATTAGGGGTACATAGGGATAATGTAGGTAGCGGCGGTTTACGGAGCGGCAGATTAGGGGTTAATTATTGTAGGTAGCTGGCGGCGAATATTGTGGGGGGGCAGGTTAGGGGTTAATAAATATAATATAGGGGTCGGCGGTGTTAGGGGCAGCAGATTAGGGGTACATAAGTATAATGTAGGTGGCGGTCGGCAGATTAGGGGTTAAAAAAATTTAATCGAGTGGCGGCGATGTGGGGGGACCTCGGTTTAGGGGTACATAGGTAGTTTATGGGTGTTAGTGTACTTTAGAGCACAGTAGTTAAGAGCTTTATAAACCGGCGTTAGCCCAGAAAGCTCTTAACTACTGACTTTTTTCTGCGGCTGGAGTTTTGTCGTTAGATTTCTAACGCTCACTTCAGCCACGAATCTAAATACCGGCGTTAGAAAGATCCCATTGAAAAGATAGGATACGCAATTGACGTAAGGGGATCTGCGGTATGGAAAAGTCGCGGCTGGAAAGTGAGCGTTAGACCCTTTAATGACTGGCTCCAAATACCAGAGGGCGGTAAAAACCAGCGTTAGGAGCCTCTAACGCTGGTTTTCACGGCTACCGCCCAACTCTAAATCTAGGCCTTTGTTAATTACAAAAGGTAAACTCCTTTTATGATGATGAATAATATATATTGCAATTATTTCTATTAAGTATAATCCACTGCTTAGTGCTTTTTTTATTACAACAATGAATCAGACAGTTTTATATCTCTTTAAGGGCAGCCACACCATTAACAGAGCTTTCTTACTACACCAGTAAACCCCAGCTGAATAAAACAAAACATTGTGGTTATAATCATCTGTAGATCACCCTTGCCAAACGTCTAACCAAACCAATAATGACGCACAAATAATTTAGCTATTACTATATTTTCAGTGCAATTTGTAAATGAAAGTTGAAAAACATTGTGGTTATTTAAGGTCTGGTGTTTGTTCAATATTCACCAGGGTTTGACTATTACATGGAAGAGAGAGAGAGGCTTGAATTTCTCTGGCAGCATGTGACTGCGATTACCAAATATAACCATATGTTTGTGTATCATAACATGAAATATCAGTAGGGGAACTCCCAACCTGGTGTAATGCCATTTCCAATATAAATTCCCTATTAGATGTGTACCCTTGTTTATATAGCTAAGGCTACAGGAACACCAGTTTCAAGTCACAGCATCCTGTTTTAGAGTGAAAGATGAAAAAGTCCTAAAGATACTCAGAAAGACATAATGGTAAATGTTTAAATATGTTTCTGTACTAGATGGTAGACACATTTAGTTCAGATATAAGACAATGTAAGGCTATTAAGGTGTCAAGCATAGAATTTTTTGGGAACCAGAATTGAGTGCTTGTGTTGTGTAGTGTTAAAGGGATATGAAACCCACATTTTTTTCTTTCATGATTCAGACAGAGCATGTGATTTTAAACAACATTCCAATTTACTTATATTATCTAATTTGCTTTGTTCTTTTGGTATCCTTAGTTGAAACGCATACCAAAGTAGACTCAAGAGCAGCAATGCATTACTGGTAGCAAGCTGCTGATTGGTTGCTGCACACAAATGAATCTTTTCATTTTGTTCACTGGATGTGCTCAGCTAGCTCCCAACAGCGCATAGCTGATCCTTCAACACAGGAAACCAAGAGAATTAATCAAATTTGATTATAGAATAAAAGTGAAAATTTGTTTAAATCATAAAATACATTTTTGAAGTGTTATGTCCCTTTAAGTAGAATAAATCAAAAAGCTAGGAGCCATAAGTAAAGATCTAGGAGCTATAACAACCCCTGAACTTTTGTAAAAACTGAAAATTAAGGTTTACTCTGACGGTCCCCTTGATCTGCTACTAACAGCTGCCACTTTACGCTTCTTTCTAGATTCTTAATTTTCCTCTTTTGTCTCCCCAGACTTTTCTTCATTGCACTATTTGTCACATGTAATGAAACAAAAACAGTGTAATATTTTGGATGGTGAGAAGTATATTATAATGATTTAGTAAGAGATAAATAGATAATGTGATAATAAACTTAAAGGGATACTGAACTCAAATTTTTTCTTTTGTGATTCAGATAGAGCATGCAATTTTAAGCAACTTTCTAATTTACTCCTATTATCATTTTTTATTTGTTCTCTTGCTATCTTTATTTGAAAAAGAAGGCATCTAAGCTAAGGAGCCAGCCAATTTTTGGTTTAGGACCCTGGACAGCACTTGTTTATTGGTGGGTGAATGTATCCACCAATCAGCAAGAACAACCAAGGTTGTTCACCAAAAATGGGCCGGCATCTAAACTTAAATTCTTGCTTTTCAAATAAAGATACCAAGAGAATGAAGAAAATTTGATAATAGGAGTAAATTAGAAAGTTGCTTAAAATTGCATTCTCTAGCTGAATCATGAAAGAAAAAAAATTGGGTTCAGTGTCCCTTTAACAGTTTGAAAGATAAGTACAATTACATTATTGGTTCCAAGGTCTCTAGGGGCACCATGTCCCAAAATCTGAAAAAAGTGCACAGACATGTTAACATGACCCTAAAGGGAAGGCAAACAAAAACAACTTTCATATATCCGATAGAGCATGACATTTTATGAGATTTTACTTCTATGAAAATGTACTATGTTCTCTCGTTATCCTTTGTTTAAAATAATTCCTTGATAGATTCATGAACAGTGATGCACTATTGTTAGTTATATGATAATTGGTGATTACACACATATGCCTCTTGCTATTGGCTGAACAGATTTCTTCAGATAACTGCTCCTTTGCAGGAGTTAACACAGTTATATGCAATCAATAGTGTAATAATATCATTCACTAACTCATTAGAGCATTTTCTATTTGCACTTTGATGTACCTTTAAAAGCCTAAGACCCTGTAACATGTATATCAGAAGTTTACACAACTACAGTTCATTATCCATAGATAACCAAGGAAACCTAATCAAGTAACTTTGACAATCAAAAATGTTGCAAGAGACAACACAAGCTCTAGATGTAATATTGCATATGTATAATTCAGAAAAGTCTGTGCTTGTGAGAATGCAACTCTTTATGTGAAACAGAGACCCCAACATTACAATGCAAGGTTTAAAAAGTCACAAAGATTTTGCGTGATTTCTCTCCATGCCGGCGAGGATTTGAATACCCTTAGTGAGGCCAAGAATGGCAGCCAAAATGTACTTCCAAGCTGTGATAGGCCTGTCAACTGGTGCTCTAAATGTAGCTAACCCTTTACCTGATTTGTTGTTAAAGTGACACCGTTCAGTTACATGTTGTAGTGATATTGCTAGTTTGTAGAATAGCACATTGGATATACCCAGGTCACCCATTCTTAGAGGGAGATACATAGTTTGTCTGGCCAGTCTAGGTATAGGAGGATTTTTTTAAATTATTTTCAAAAAGAATGAAACTATTCTAAAAGCCGTACTTCCTTTTCTTAAACTCAAAATGTGTTGATTTGTGGAAAAAAGTGTTTAGTTTATAAGCAAAATATCACTATAGCAGCAAACTGAATGAAGAAAATAACTGAACATTAGATAGAAGATTTGAGATTTGCAAAACCATAGAAACATAATATTTTCAGTAGCAGAGAAAAATGATGACAAAAAAGCAGAACAAAGTTCTTTTTTTAGACAAACACCTCCCTCCCCAAATTTAAAACGACATTACATTCAATTTTGTATCACCAATAAGCTTTTGTTGCAAAATATTTGTACATAAAGTAAATAGTTTAACCTGTTTATATTATTAGCAAATATTACAAGGTTTTGCAAATCAAGAACAATTTAGCAACACACCATTTGAAAAGCCTGGTGGAATCCATGTTCTGGTTTCCTTTACTGTGTAGAATTTTGCAGGATCAGGTAAATTTCACTATACATAATGGAATATTAACGTGGAACATTTATTTTAAAGGGACGTAAAACCCACATTTTTTTCTTTCATGATTCAATAGAGCATGGGACTTTAAACACCTTTAGGGGTAATTTTTTTAAGGTGCGGACGGACACGATATGCTGTATCGTATCATGTCCACCACACATCGATAAATGCCGACAGCATACACTGTCGGCATTTATTATTGCACCAGCAGATTTGCGGCCGCTAGCAGGGGATGTCAATCAACCAGATCGTATCCGATCAGGCTAATTGCTGTCCGCCATCTAAGAGGTGGCGGACGAGTTAAGGAGCAGGGGTCTTAGGAGCGCTGCTTCTTAACTTCCACCTGAAGCGGAGTTGGTCGGAAGCAGCATCCGCTGCTTCATAAATCGACTCCATTGAATATACTTCTATTATCTAATTTTGGAGTTCTCTTTTTTGTGTTAAAAAGAATACCTAGGTAGGCTCAGGAGCTGCTGATTGGTGGCTGCACATATTTGCCTCTTGTTATTGGCTCACCCACTGCATTTAGCTAGCTCCCTGTAGTGCAATGAAGCTTCTTCAACAAAGGATACCAAGAGAGTTAAGCAAATTGGATAATAGAAGTAAATTGGAAAGTTGTTTAAAATTGTGTTCTCTATTTGAACTATGACAGAAACATTTTTGTATACATGTGTATTTATGTGTGTGTATCTGCATGCGTATGTATACATGTGTATTTATGTGTGTATCTGCTTGCATATGTATACATGTGTATTTTTGTGTGTATCTTCTTGCATATGTATATATGTGTATTTATGTGTGTGTATCTGCTTGCGTATGTATACATATGTATTAATGTGTGTGTATCTGCTTGCGTATGTATACATGTGTATTAATGTGTGTGTATCTGCATGTGTGTATATATACATGTGTTTTATGTGTGTGTATCTATGTGCATATGTACATGTGTATTGATGTGTGTGTATCTGTGTGCATATGTATACATGTGTATTTATGTGTGTGTATCTGCTTGCGTATGTATACATGTGTATTAATGTGTGTGTATCTGCTTGTGTATGTATACATGTGTATTTATGTGTGTGTATCTGCTTGCATATGTATACATGTGTATTAATGTGTGTGTATCTGCATGCCTATGTATACATGTGTATTTATGTGTGTGTATCTGCATGCGTATGTATACATGTATATTAATGTGTGTGTATCTGCTTGCGTATGTATGCATGTGTATTTATGTGTGTGTATCTGCTTGCATATGTATACATGTGTATTAATGTGTGTGTATCTGCTTGCGTATGTATACATGTGTATTTATGTGTGTGTATCTGCTTGCATATGTATACATGTGTATTAATGTGTGTGTATCTGCATGCCTATGTATACATGTGTATTTATGTGTGTGTATCTGCATGCGTATGTATACATGTGTATTAATGTGTGTGTATCTGCATGCGTATGTATACATGTGTATTAATGTGTGTGTATCTGCATGCGTATGTATACATGTGTATTTATGTGTGTGTATCTGCTTGCATATGTATACATGTGTATTTATGTGTGTGTATCTGCTTGCGTATGTATACATGTGTATTTATGTGTGTGTATCTGCATGCATATGTATACATGTGTATTTATGTGTGTGTATCTTCTTGCATATGTATACATGTGTATTAATGTGTGTGTATCTGCATGCATATGTATACATGTGTATTTATGTGTGTGTATCTGCATGCGTATGTATACATGTGTATTTATGTGTGTGTATCTTCTTGCATATGTATACATGTGTATTAATGTGTGTGTATCTGCATGCGTATGTATACATGTGTATTTATGTGTGTGTATCTGCATGCGTATGTATACATGTGTATTTATGTGTGTGTATCTGCTTGCGTATGTATAAATGTGTATTAATATGTGTGTATCTGCATGCGTATGTATACATGTGTATTTATGTGTTTATATCTGCTTGCATATGTATACATGTGTATTTATGTGTGTGTATCTGCTTGTATATGTATACATGTGTATTAACCCTTTAAGGACACAGCTTTCAGTTTGCTCAATTGTTTTATGACGGAAAAATTCCGTCATATGTCCTTAAGAGGTTAATGTGTGTGTATCTGCATGCGTATGTATACATGTGTATTTATGTGTGTGTATCTGCATGCGTATGTATACATGTGTATTTATGTGTGTGTATCTGCTTGTATATGTATACATGTGTATTAATGTGTGTGTATCTGCATGCGTATGTATACATGTGTATTTATGTGTGTGTATCTGCATGCGTATGTATACATGTGTATTTATGTGTGTGTATCTGCTTGCATATGTATACATGTGTATTTATGTGTGTGCATCTGCTTGTGTATGTATACATGTGTATTAATGTGTGTGTATCTGCGTGCGTGTATATATACATGTGTATTTATGTGTGTGTATCTGCATGCGTATGTATACATGTGTATTTATGTGTGTGTATCTTTGTGCGTATGTATACATGTGTATTTATGTGTGTGTATCTGCTTGCGTATGTATACATGTGTATTAATGTGTGTGTATCTGCTTGCATATGTATAAATGTGTATTTATGTGTGTGTATCTGCATGCGTATGTATACATGTGTATTTATGTGTGTGTATCTGCTTGCGTATGTATACATGTGTATTAATGTGTGTGTATCTGCTTGCATATGTATAAATGTGTATTAATGTGTGTGTATCTGCTTGCGTATGTATACATGTGTATTTATTTGTGTGTATCTGCTTGCGTATGTATACATGTGTATTTATGTGTGTGTATTTGCTTGCGTATGTATACATGTCTGTGTATTAATGAGGGTGTATCTGCTTGCGTATGTATACATGTGTATTTATGTGTGTATATGCTTGAATATGTATAAATGTGTATTTATATGAGTGTATCTGTGTGCATATGTATACATGTGTATTTATGTGTGCGTATCTGCGTGCGTATGTATACATGTGTATTTATGTGTGTGTATTTGCGTGTGTATGTATACATGTGTATTTATGTGTGTGTATCTGCATGCGTATGTATACATGTGTATTTATGTGTGTGTATCTACATGCGTATGTATACATGTGTATTTATGTGTGTGTATCTGCATGCGTATGTATACATGTGTAATTATGTGTGTGTATCTGCATGCGTATGTATACATGTGTATTTATGTGTGTTTATCTGCATGCATATATATACATGTGTATTTATGTGTGTGTATCTGCATGCATATGTATACATGTCTATTTATGTGTGTGTATCTGCTTGCGTATGTATACATGTGTATTTATGTGTGTGTATCTGCTTGCATATGTATACATGTGTATTTATGTGTGTTTATCTGCATGCATATATATACATGTCTATTTATGTGTGTGTATCTGCTTGCATATGTATACATGTGTATTTATGGTTGTGTATCTGTGTGCATATGTATACATGTGTATTTATGTGTGTGTATCTGCATGCGTATGTATACATGTGTATTTATGTGTGTGTGTCTGCGTGCGTATGTTTACATGTGTATTTATGTGTGTGTATCTGCGTGCGTATATTTACATGTGTATTTATGTGTGTGTATCTGTGTGCATATGTATACATGTGTATTTATGTGTGTGTATCTGCATGCGTATGTACACATGTGTATTAATGTGTGTGTATCTGCGTGCGTATGTTTACATGTGTATTTATGTATGTGTATCTGCGTGCGTATGTTTACATGTGTATTTATGTGTGTGTATCTGCGTGCGTATATTTACATGTGTATTTATGTGTGTGTATCTGTGTGCATATGTATACATGTGTATTTATGTGTGTGTATCTGCATGCGTATGTATACATGTGTATTTATGTGTGTGTATCTGCATGCATATGTATACATGTGTATTTATGTGTGTGTGTCTGCGTGCGTATGTATACATGTGTAATTATGTGTGTGTATCTGCTTGCATATGTATACATTTGTATTTATGTGTGTGTGTCTGCGTGCGTATGTATACATGTGTAATTATGTGTGTGTATCTGCTTGCGAATGTATACATGTGTATTAATGTGTGTGTATCTGCATGCGTATCTATACATGTGTAATTATGTGTGTGTATCTGCTTGCAAATGTATACATGTGTATTTATGTGTGTGTATCTGCGTGCGTATGTATACATGTGTATTAATGTGTGTGTATCTGCGTGCGTATGTATACATGTGTATTTATGTGTGTGTATCTGTGTGCATATGTATACATGTGTATTTATGTGTGTGTATCTGCTTGCGAATGTATACATGTGTATTTATGTGTGTGTATCTGCATGCGTATGTATACATGTGTATTAATGTGTGTGTATCTGCGTGCGTATGTATACATGTGTATTTATGTGTGTTTATCTGCTTGCATATGTATACAAGTATCTCCCAAGAGTGAATACACCCCTCACATTTTTGTAAATATTTTATTATATCTTTTCATGTGACAGCACTGAAGAATTACTTTTTGCTACAATGTAAAGTAGTGAGTGTACAGCCTGTATAACAGTGTAAATGTGCTGTCCCCTCAAATTAACTCAACACACAGCCATTAATGTCTAAACCGTTGGCAACAAAAGTGAGTACACCTCTAAGTGAAAATGTCCAAATTGGGCCCAATTAGCCATTTTCCCTCCCTGGTGTCATGTGACTCGTTATGGTTACAAGGTCTCAGATGTGAATGGGTAGCAGGTGTGTTAAATGTGGTGTTATCGCTCTCACACTCTCATACTGGTCATTGGAATTTCAACCTGGCACCTCATGGCAAAGAACTCTCTAAAGATCTGAAAAAAAGAATTGTTGTTCGACATAAAGATGGCCTAGGCTATAAGAAGATTGCCAAGACCCTGAAACTGAGCTAGAGCACAGTGGGCAAGACCATACAGCGGTTTCACAGGACAGGTTCCACTCAGAACAGGCCTCGCCATGGTCGACCAAAGAAGCTGAGTGCACGTGCTGAGCATCATATCCAGAGGTTGTCTTTGGGATATAGACATATAACTGCTTCCAGCATTGCAGCAGAGGTTGAAGGGGTGGGGGGTCAGCCTGTCAGTGCTCAGACCATACGCAGCACATCAAATTGCTCTGCATGGCTATTATCCCAGAAGGAAGCCTCTTCGAAAAATTATGCACAAGAAGGCTGCAAACAGTTTGCTGAAGACAAGCACACTAAGGACATGGATTACTGGAACCATGTCCTGTAGTCCGATGAGACCAAGATAAACTTTTTTGGTTCAGATGGTGTCGTGTGTGTCTGGCAACAACCAGGTGAGGAGTAGAAAGACAAACCCTATTGAGCATCTGTGGGGCATCCTCAAACGGAAGTTGGGGGAACGCAAGGTCTCTAACATCCACCAGCTTCATGATGTCGTCATGGAGGAGTGGAAGAGGACTCCAGTGGCAACCTGTGAAGCTATGGTGAACTCCAAGCCCAAGAGGGTTAAGGCAGTGCTGGAAAATAATGGTGACCACACAAAATATTGAAACTTTGGGCCCAATTTGGACATTTCCAGTTAGGAGTGTACTCACTTTTGTTGTCAATGGTTTAGACAGCAAATTCACACTGTTATACAGGCTGTACACTCACTACTTTACATTGTAGCAAAGTGTCATTTCTTCAGTGTTGTCACATGAAAAGATATAATAAAATATTTACAAAAAAGTGAGGGGTGTATTCACTTTTGTGAGATACTATACATGTGTATTTATGTGTGTGTATCTGTGTGCATATGTATACATGTGTATTTATGTGTGTGTATCTGTGTGCATATGTATACATGTGTATTTATGTGTGTGTATCTGCTTGCATATGTATACATGTGTATTTATGTGTGTGTATCTGTGTGCATATGTATACATGTGTATTTATGTGTGTGTATCTGCTTGCATATGTATACATGTGTATTTATGTGTGTGTATCTGTGTGCATATGTATACATGTGTATTTATGTGTGTGTATCTGCTTGCATATGTATACTTGTGTATTTATGTGTGTGTATCTGTGTGCATATGTATACATGTGTATTTATGTGTGTGTATCTGCTTGCATATGTATACTTGTGTATTTATGTGTGTGTATCTGTGTGCATATGTATACATGTGTATTTATGTGTGTGTATCTGCTTGCATATGTATACTTGTGTATTTATGTGTGTGTATCTGTGTGCATATGTATACATATGTATTTATGTGTGTGTGTGCATATGTATACATGTGTATTTATGTGTGTGTGCATATGTATACATGTGTATTGGTGTGTGTGTACCTGTATGCATATGTATACATGTGTATTTATGTGTGTGTGTATCTGTGTGCATCTGTGTACATATGTATACATGTGTATTTATGTTTGTGTGTATATGTATACATGTTTATTTATGTGTGTGTGTATCTGTGTGCATATGTATACATGTGTATTTGTGTGTGTGTGTGTATCTGTGTGCATATGTATACATGTGTATTTGTGTGTGTGTATCTGTGTGCATATGTATACATGTGTATTTATGTGTGTGTATCTGCTTGCATATGTATACATGTGTATTTGTGTATGTGTATCTGCTTGCATATGTATACATGTGTATTTTATGTGTGTGTGTGTCTGCATGCATATTTATACATGTGTATTTAAGTGTGTGTATCTGTGTGCTTATGTAAAAATGTGTATTTATGTGTGTGTTGTATATGTCTGCGTATGTGTACATTTATGTGTGTGTTTGTATGTTTATCTGTGTGCTTATTTATACATATGTATTTATTTATTTGTGTTTGTGTGTGTGTGTGTGTGTGTGTAAGTGTCTGTGTGTATGTGTACATCTATTTATGTTTGTGTGTGTGTATGTGCGTGCGTATGTGTATTTGTGTGTGTATTTGCATTTGTATGCCTCTCTTTTTGTGTGTGTGTGTTCATGTGTATTTATGTTTGTGTGTGTGTGTGTATATATGTGTTTTTATGTGTATTTATGTGTGTGTGTATATGTCTGCGTATATGTACATTTATGTGTGTGTTTATATGTTTATCTGTGTACTTATTTGTACATATGTATTTATTTATTTATTTGTGTTTGTGTGTAAGTGTCTGTGTGTATGTGTACATCTATTTATGTTTGTGTGTGTGTATGTGCGTGCGTATGTATATTTGTGTGTGTATGTACATTTGTATTTGTATGCCTCTGTGTGTGTACATGTTTATTTGTGTGTGTATATGTGTATTTATGTGTGTGTATGTGTATATGTACATGTGTATTTGTGTGTGTGTGTGTGTGTGTGTGTGTGTGTGCATTTGTATTTGTATGTCTCTCTTTCTGTGTGTGTGTTTGTGTACATGTGTATTTGTGTTTGTGTGTAAGTGTCTGTGTGTATGTGTACTATTTGTATCTATTTATGTTTGTGTGTGCGTGCGTATGTGTATTTGTGTGTGTATGTACATTTGTATTTGTATGCCTCTCTTTCTGTGTGTGTGTGTACATGTGTATTTGTGTGTGTGTGTATATGTGTATTTATGTGTGTGTGTATATGTGTATTTATGTGTATGTGTACATGTGTATTTGTGTGTGTGTGTGTGCATTTGTTTTTGTATGTCTCTCTTTCTGTGTGTGTGTTTGTGTACATGTGTGTTCATGTGTATTTATGTGTGTGTGTGTTTGTGTACATATGTATTTGTTTGTGTGTGTACATGTGTATTTATGTGTGTGTGTGTGTGTGTTTGTGTGTGTTTGTGTACATGTGTATTTATGTTTGTGTGTGTGTACATGTGTATTTATGTGTGTGCGTACATGTGTATTTATTTTTGTGTGTGTATATGTGTATTTATGTGTGTGTTTACATGTGTATGTATGTGTGTGTTTGTATGCATGTGTATATTTGTGTGTATATATGTGTATTTATGTGTGTGTGTATATGTGTATTTATGTGTGTGTTTACATGTGTATTTATGTGTGTGTTTGTATGCATGTGTGTATTTGTGTGTATATATGTGTATTTATGTGTGTGTGTGTGTACAAATGTATTTATGTGTGTGTGTACATGTGTATTTATGTTTGTGTGTGTACATGTGTATTTATGTTTGTGTGTGTATATGTGTATTTATGTGTGTGTTTACATGTGCATTTATGTGTGTGTTTGTATGCATGTGTGTATTTGTGTGTATATATGTGTATTTATGTGTGTGTGTATATGTGTGTGTTTGTGTGAGTGTGTGTGTTTGTGTTTGTATGTCTCTCTTTCTGTGTTTGTGTGTTTTTGTGTGAGTATTCTGTCAAATTCTTTAGTTTTCTATACTTAGAGCAGAGCTTTCCAAACTTTTCTTGTTGGTGACATACTTTTTAGACCTACATCATTTCGCGACACGGTAATTAATTCAGTTGTACTAGCAAAAAGGAGGTTAAACTAACTTGTTTTAAAATATACGGACACATACATAAATTATATAATAATATGTATTTACAAGTAACAGTATGTATGTGCAAGAATTAAAAAAAAGTTTAACACCAATAACTACTTACTATTTTAATGGGATGTATATATATCCATATATCAAGAGCAGGAGCAGCAATGCACTACTAGGAGCTAGCTGCAAAAAAAACCCCTCTGACTTAAGCTCAGCGTTTAAGCTGCCACCCTCAGAGCTCCGTGAGCCCTGCTGACTACTGCCCGCGCTGCAAACACACTGCTGTCCCACTCACTGACTACACATGCAGTCACAAGCCAATTAAGGAGACTACACGTGCAGTCAGGAGCCAATGTGCCGCCAAAGCCGCCAATGGGAATAGTTTCAGTTCCCACTGAGCTGCGCCAATTGGTTAAGATGATCTGTGACCCACTAGGTATCAATCATGTGTCAACCATGTGATATGCATAGCAGGCAGGCGGAAAGTCAGAAACCAAAAAAAAAATATTAAAAAAAATATTAAATTTAAAAAAAAATTGTGCTGAAGCAGGG
This sequence comes from Bombina bombina, assembly GCF_027579735.1. Classification (NCBI taxonomy): domain Eukaryota; kingdom Metazoa; phylum Chordata; class Amphibia; order Anura; family Bombinatoridae; genus Bombina; species Bombina bombina. The sequence goes on from NC_069499.1 coordinate 1,534,987,600, forward strand.
ACACACCTACACACTGCTGCCGACACACTAGTGTGTCCCGACACACAGTTTGGAAAGCACTGACTTAGAGGGTGACCTGTAAGAATGAGCTTCTGTAGCTTGTATTACAGATATCACACAAATATATATATTTTTTATTTGCTAATTATTTAAGTCAATGCAATTACAATTTTTGATGTCAAACATTGTAATATTCCTCCTGAGTACATCATTTAGTACTGAAACACCTCTGACAAACAACTACTTCAATGCCTGTTAAACTATTATATGATTTATAATAGAATTATTTGTTTATCTTATGGCAACATTCTAGTGTAAGAATCATTTGTTACTAGATAACTTTGTGTACAAAGCTGTTTCTGATTCTTGGTACAGTCATTTTTTTGTTTTTAAATAAAGTGTATAATCTACAAAGCAATACAGTACATAGTTTTGCAGCATCACCTCCGTTCTTTTATAGAGCATGTATTATATTTGAATTGTATTACTATATTATTATTATTATTATTATTATGTGTGTAATAATGTTAAAATATGTATTAATGCAATTAACTAGTAACTCCTAGGGATATCTCACAAATACAGAAGATTGTGTAAATAACTGTGGAAAACATTGCTTAGGAAATGTTGCTGTCTGTTAGTATTGTTCTTTAAGAGGAAGGAAGTGGGATAGATTTTCCTCATATATAAATAATGCCCAGCTCTCAATACTTCCTGACAATGTAAATATCATATGAAAAAAAATAATGTTTACTTATTGGGAATATATTATATAAATATGTGTAAAATAGTTTCAGAGGTTCTCAGGTGAGTGCAATGTACACATTCAGGGTGTGGCCTATTTTCTGTAATGTATTAGCTTTAACACAGATAAAGAATATTAGGCAGTACTACTCTGGGAATAAGGACACTTCTGGGCAGATAACGTGTGGAGCGCTATCCTAACGTGCGCCAGTAAAGGGGAAAATTTGCCCGTTTATGGGCGCACTTTAAATAACGGCTGGTTAATGTGACCACGAGCTCGCAGTTTCACTTTGTGCTAAGCGCAATTACCCATTTTTAAACTGCACAAAACAGTTATAAGAGGTTAAAGTGAGGGGATGTGGGGTGTTAGAAACAAACAACACCTAAAGTGCCTTTACATGGAGGTCAATGGGGGACTGTATTTTCTATATAAATATATGTATATGCTTATAAACATAAATATTTATGTGCTAATATGTGTATGTATATCTATATATATACAGTATATATATTTCTTGCTACCCAGCGCTGCGCAATTTGCCCCCTGTGCTGCATTAGGTGGTTGGCTGTGGCTGCCAGCATGAAAAAGAGGCTCTCATGAGCGCTTGGCTTGTAATACCAGTGCACATTTATCTGAAAAGATGGGAAAAGAACAAAATACATTTTATAATATAAATACATTGGCTTTTATTTAAAGGGACAGTCTAGTCAAAATGAAGCTTTCATGATTCAGATAGGGCGTGGAATTTTAAACAACTCTCCAATTTCATTTTATCATCAAATTTGCTTTATTCTCTTTGTATTCTTTGTTAAAAGCTAAACTTTGTTAGGCTTGGATGCTAACTTCTAAGCCCTTGAAGCAGGGGCGTATTTTGGCCTAGGACAGCAGATTGGAGGGGGGCAGCACATTTTTTGTGACTATATTTATAAGAAGCTTGCAGTTATTTTAAAAGTATTATACAGGTATATAATTGGAAAGTTTATACAAAGAGCTTATATTCTAGGGGGGTATAATAAGAGATTGCCCATGGAGTTTACAGTTTAGAGGTAACTCTGAACCATTCATTTATTCAGCTAGCTATTGTCTTTAGTTCTGTTGGGTTTGTGTACATGTGTGGTGTTTGTGTGTATGTGTGTGTATATGTATGTGTTTGTGTTTGTGGTGTTTATATGTATGTGTTTGTGTGTGTGGTGTGTATATGTATGTGTTTGTGTGTGTGTATATGTATGTGTTTGTGTCTGTGGTGTGTATATGTATGTGTTTGTGTGTGTATATGTATGTGTTTGTGTGTGTGTGGTGTGTATATGAATGTGTTTGTGTCTGTGGTGTGTATATGTATGTGTTTGTGTGTGTGGTGTGTATATGTATGTGTTTGTGTGCATGTGTGGTGTGTATATGTATGTGTGTGTGTGTGTGTGGGTTTGTGTGCATGTGTGTGTGTGTGTGTGGAGTGTATATGTACGTGTTTGTGTGTGTTGGTTTGTGCGCATGTGTGGTGTTTGTGTGTGTTGTGAATATGCATGTGTTTATGTGTGTGGGTTTGTGTGCATGCGTGGTGTTTGTGTGTGGTGTGTATATTTACTTGTTTGTGTGTGTTGTGTATATGTATGTGTCTGTGTGCATGTATGGTGTGTATATGTGTGTTTGCATGTGTGGTGTGTATATGTGTGTGTTTGTGTGCATGTGTAGTGTTTGTTGTGTGTATATGTTTGTGTGTGTGGTGTGTATATGTTTATTATGTGCATGTGTGGTGTTTGTGTGTGTGGTGTGTATATGTATGTGTTTGTGTGCATGTGTGGTGTGTATATGTATGTGTTTGTGTGCATGTGTACTGTTTGTGGTGTGTATATGTATGTGTTTGTGTGTGGTGTGTATATGTTTGTGTGCATGTGTGGCATTTGTGTGAGGTGTGTATATGTATGTGTTTGTGTGCATGTGTAGTGTTTGTGGTGTGTATATGTATGTGTGTGTGTGTGTGTGGTGTCTATATGTTTGTGTGCATGTGTGGTGTATATGTGTGTGTTTGTGTGCATGTGTGGTGTGTATATGTGTGTGTTTGTGTGCATGTGTGGTGCTTGTGTGTATGGTGTGTATATGTATATGTTTGTGTGCATGTGTGGTGTTTGTGTGTGTGTGGTGTGTATATGTATGTGTTTGTGTGTGTGTGGTGTCTATATGTTTGTGTGCATGTGTGGTGTGTATATGTGTGTGTTTGTGTGCATGTGTGGTGTGTATATGTGTGTGTTTGTGTGCATGTGTGGTGTTTGTGTGTGTGGTGTGTATATGTGAGTGTTTGTGTGCATGTGTGGTGCTTGTGTGTATGGTGTGTGTGTATATATATGTCCTGTAGGAAGATTTAGACACTAGGGGGGGCGATTTATCAAGCTCCGTATGCCCCTGTTTTCGCGCGAGCCTTTAGGCTCACCAGAAACAGAAGTTATGAAACAGCGGTTTAAAGACCGCTGCTCCATAACTTTTCCGCCTGCTTTGAGGCTGGGGACAGAAATCAACCCAATGGAATACGATTGGGTTGATTGACACCCTCTGCTAGCGGCCGCAAATCTGCAGGGGGTGGCTTTGCACCAGAAGAACTGCTGGTGCAATGATAAATTGTCATTTATCGATGTGCAGCGGACATGATACGCTATATTGTATCATGTCCACTCAAACTATGATAAATCTACCCCTAGAAACTGTCTAGCATAGAAATAAAAAAATGTCTTGTAGCAGTTTGACCTACCTGACATCAAACACAAAATTTCCAATTTACTTATACTATCAAATTTGCTTCATGACCTTGGTATCTTTTACTGAAGGAGTAGCAACGCACTACTGGGAAATAGCTGTTCACATTTAGTGAGCCAATGAGCATTTATGTACACCCTCCAGTCAGCAGCTAGCTGCCTGTAGTACATTGCTGCTTCTGAGCCTACCTAGATATGCTTTTCAACAAATGATACCAAAAGAACAAATTAAATTATATAATAGAAGTAAAAAGGATTGTTGTTTATAGTTGCACGCTCATGTAACATAAAATATTTTTTTGTGTGTGTTCATGTCCCTTTAAGGGTGTAAGAGGAGACCTATTGAGATCTGTGCTGTAATGAAGAGCATAGGAGTAAATTGCTTTAAATAAGTAGAGACGTTTGTAACCTATGCGTGACTTGCTCAGAAGATCACTTGAAGAATTTCAGCAGGGAGAAGTAGGAAGCTGTTAGATGTAATGATTGAGTAATCACGTTTCTCATAATGTTTTATCTAGAAACTGCAGAACCTCATCAGCGACCATTCATTACATATTACACATTTGTGCCGCGCTTCCTGCTGTAAAATTATTTATAGTTTATAAAATGATTTGTTTAATGGTAACTCATCCTGTGATATTTCTAGACAATATGTCTAACTTCTTTCTTAATTGACAGGCTTCATTGTGTATACGCTACATTAATGTACCTCATAATTAGCTCCGTCCCTCCACATTATAAAGCTGTACCACACGGTTTATCCACAGGAATTCAGTGAAATGTAAAGCCAGCCTGGATTACTCAGGAACTGATACATATGGATTATAATGATTATATATATATATATATATATATATATATATATATAAAATTATTATTTTTTAAACAAAATGATATATTGAGGCCTACTTATCAAGCCGTCAACTTACTTGCATTCGAAGGCACCAATACGCTCGCCTGACATCGCCTAACATCACGGCCGCGGACCTGAATATGCTCTCCATATTTATATAAAAAGCTGTCAAAAAGCCGCGCACCAAGTACGGGGCGATGAGCAGCGGACTGTTGTTAACTAAACAGTCATCAATCTCGCTGCTATTCGGCTTTTTACCAGCTTTATTTATATACTGTCACTAAACACTGCCACTATAATACAATGTTTAACCCCTATCCCGCCGCTCCCGCACCCCGCCACAACTAAATAAAGTTATTAACCCCTATCCCGCCACTCCCGGAGCCCACCGCAACTCTAATAAAGTTATTAACCCCTTTTCCACCGCTGCCCGACACTGCCACAACTAACTAAATGTATTAACCCCTATCCCTCCGCTCCCGGAGCCCACCGCAACTCTAATAAACATATTAACCCCTATTCCGCCGCTCCCCGACACCGCCGCAACTAACTAAATGTATTAACCCCTATCCCTCCGCTCCCGGAGCCCACTGCAACTAAATAAAGTTATTAACCCCTAAACCCCTGGCCTCCCACATCACTACCACTTACTAAACCTTTTAACCCCTAAACCGCCAGCCCCCCACATCGCCATAAACTAAATTAACCTATTAACCCCTAAACCTAACAACCCCTTAACTTTATATTAAATATTAACTCATCCCTATCTTATAATAAATTAAAACTTACCTTTAGATTTAAATTAAACTATATTAAACTATTAATTAACCTACCCTAACTATTATACTAAAATTACATTAAACCATATTAAACTATTAATTAATCTACCCTATTAGACTAAAATTACTTTAAATTATATTAAACTACTAATTAACCTACCCTAACTATTATACTAAAATTACATTAAACTACAAATTAAATTAAACATATTATAGAGTTAAAAACCTAACCGTAATCAAATAATTTAAATCTTCTATTAAAAATGACAAAGTTATCAAAAACTAACAACTAAGTTACACAAAATAACAAACACTAAGTTACACAAAATAACAAACACTAAGTTAGAAAAAATAAATAAACACTGTTACACAAAATAAAAAATAAATTATCAAATATTTAAACTAATTACACCTAATGTAAGAGCCCTATGAAAATAAAAAAGCCCCCCAAAATAAAAAAAACTCCTAGCCTACAATAAACTACCAATGGCCCTTAAAAGGGCCTTTTGCGGGGCATTGCCCCAAAGAAATCAGCTTTTACCTGTAAAAAAAAAAATACAAACACCCCCCATAGTAAAACCCACCACCCACACAACCAAATTCCCAAATAAAAACCAATCTAAAAAACCTAAGCTCCCCATTGCCCTGAAAAGGACATTTGTATGGGCATTGCTCTTTTTCCTTGCCCAAAGTCCCTAACCTAAAATTAAAACCCACCCAATAAACCCATAAAAAAAACCTAACACTAACCTCTGAAGATCCACATACAGTTTCTGAAGACCCGACATCCATCCTCAATGAAGCGGCAGAAGTCCTCATTGAAGCCGGCAGAAGTATTCATCCAAGCGGGCCGACGTCTTCATCCAACCCGGCAGAAGTCTTCATTCAGACGGCCTCTTCTATCTTCATCCATCCAATAGGATTGAGCTTTCATCCTATTGGCTGATCCAATCAGCCAATAGAATGTGAGCTCAATCCTATTGGCTGATTGGATCAGCCAATAGGATGAAAGCTCAATCCTATTGGCTGATTGCAACAGCCAATAGGATTTTTTCAACCTTAATTCCGATTGGCTGATAGAATTCTATCAGCCAATCGGAATCTAAGGGATGCCATCTTGGATGACGTCATTTAAAGTGAAACCTCATTGTAAAGAATACGTCGAAAGAAGAGGATGCTTCGCGCTGGATGTTTTGAAGATGGAGCCGATCCGCGCCGGATGGATGAAGATAGAAGATGCCGTCTGGATGAAGAATTCTGCCGGATTGGATGAAGAATTCTGCCCGGTTGGATGAAGACTTCTGCCGGTTTCGATGAAGACTTCTGCCGCTTTGTTGAGGATGGATGTCGGGTGATTAGAAATTGTAAGTGGATCTTCGGGGGTTAGTGTTAGGTTTTTTTAAGGGTTTATTGGGTGTTTTTTAATTTTCGATTAGGGTTTGGGCAAGGAAAAAGAGCTAAATGCCCTTTTAAGGGCAATGCCCATACAAATGCCCTTTTCAGGGCAATGGGGATCTTAGGTTTTTTTAGATTAGGTTTTCATTTGGGGTGTTGGTTGTGTGGGTAGTGGGTTTTACTGTTGGTGGGTATTTGTATTTTTATTTACAGGTAAAAGAGCTGATTTCTTTGGGGCAATGCCCCACAAAAGGCCCTTTTATGGGCCATTGGTAGTCTATTGTAGGCTAGGGTTTTTTTTATTTGGGGGGGGCTTTTATTTTCATAGGGCTCTTAGATTATGTGTATTAAGTTTAAATATTTGATAATTTATTTTTTATTTTGTGTAACTTAGTGTTTATTTTTTTGTGTAACTTAGTATTTGTTATTTTGTGTAACTTAGTTGTTAGTTTTTTGTGTAACTTAGTTGTTAGTTTTTTGTTACTTTGTAATTTTTAATATTAGATTTAAATTATTTGAGTAGGGTTAGGTTTTTAACTATATAATATATTTAATTTGTAGTTTAATGTAATTTTAGTATAACAGTTAGGGTAAATTAATTAATAGTTTAATATAGTTTAATGTAATTTTAGTATAATAGTTAGGGTAGGTTAATTAATAGTTTAATATAGTTTAATGTAATTTTAGTATAATAGTTAGGGTAGGTTAATTAATAGTTTAATATAGTTTAATGTATTTTTAGTATAATAGTTAGGGTAGGTTAATTATTAGTTTAATATAGTTTAATTTAAATCTAAAGTTAAGTTTTAATTTATTATAAGATAGGGATGAGTTAATATTTAATGTAAAGTTAAGGGGTTGTTAGGTTTAGGGGTTAATAGGTTAATTTAGTTTATTGCGATGTGGGGGGCTGGGGGTTTAGGGGGTTAAAAAAATTAGTAAGTGGTAGTCATGTGGGAGGCCAGTGGTTTAGGGGTTAATAACTTTATTTGGTTGCGGTGGGCTCCAGGAGCGTCGGGATAGGGGTTAATACATTATTTAGGTGGCGGCAGGGTCCAGGAGCGACGGGATAGGGGTTAATAGCTTTATTTAGTGGCGGTGGTGTCGGGTGGCAGATTAGGGGTTAATAAGTATAATGTAGGTGGCGGCAGTGACAGGGCAGCAGATTAGGGGTTAATAAGTATAATGTAGGTGGCGGTGGGCTCCGGGAGCGGTGGTTTAGGGGTTAATAAGTATAATGTAGGTGGCGGAGGTGTAGGGTGCGGCAGATTAGGTGTGTTTAGACTTGGGGTACATGTTAGGGTGTTAGGTGTAAACGTAACTTTTATTCTACCATAGGAATCAATGGGATATCTGGCAGCAGCGAACATGACCTTTCGCTGCTTTCAGACTCCCATTGATTCCTATGCCAACCGCCGCATCCAGGGTATGCTGGGCCGGAATAGTGGTGAGCGTACCTGGTAGATATTTGATAACTAGCAAAAGTAGTCAGATAGTGCCGAATTTGCATTCGGAACATCTGTAATGACGTAAGCTTCAATCTGTGTCGGACTGAGACCGGCGGATCGTATGTTACGTCACAAATTTTAACTTTTGCCGGTCTGTAGGCTTTGATAAATAAGGGGAATCAGGCTCTCCACAATTACGATGCGGAATTCCAGCGTATTTGCGGTTGACGGCTTGATAAATAGGCCCCATTATGTGTATGAAATGGCAGCAATTAAATATGTAAGATGTATTTTCTTTTGCATGGAAAAATGCCAAGTTAAAAAGAAATGGAACCTAGTGGGACTTGTTTCTGTACATTCTCAAACATCCCTTGCCCACTCTTCCAGTTTTATTGGTGGTCTCTGACACACCTCCACACACAGTGAAAGGTTGCAACAAAACTGTTGATACAATTTTTGCTGCGATAAAAAAAAAAAAAACAACTTTAACTTACCATCGATTGTGAATAAAATAATTCTATTTTTAAAAGTCTAAAGTTCATGGTTCCAATATAGGGCCCCATTAAACAATGTCCGGAGAGATAAGGTTGGCATCTCCAAGCTTGTTCAGCCAATGTCACGGGCAGTGAGCAGCAGTACGCTGCCAGCATTTAACATTGCACAATCGTCTGCTTGTTCAATGCCGCGCCAATCGTGCGTGAGCAGGGGCTGTCAATCACCCCATTTGGTGATTCTAATCCAATCTAATCTAATGACCACTGCTTCTAAACTATCGACTGCAGGCTCGCTCATGTGAGCCTGCACCGAAGTTGCTATAAAAATGCATATGCAGCATAATAAATGGAACCCATAATATGCAATTTGAAGAAATGTGTCATTTTACTTCCATTTTCAAACATACTTTGTTCTGTTGGTATCCTTTGTTGAAAAGCATACCTAGTAGCAACAGTGTAATACTGGGAGCAGGCTGGTGATTGCTGGTTATACACATGTATCTTGTCATTGGCTCACTAGATGAGTTCATCTCGCTACCTGCAGTGCTTTGCTGCTCTGGAGCTGACTTTAAAGGGACTTTAACGTGTTAAAAAGGTTCAGTGTGGAAAATCAACAAAATATACCAAAACCATTTACAAAAATAAAATATAAAGTTTATTGTTTTAACTTAAAGTATCCCACCTGTGTGTCCGGGGTGCAATGCTAATATGCCCTCAGAAAAGGGCTGAGCTAAGATCTACTTCTAATTGGATGCAATATTCATAGTGTGCGGTGCTCAAGTGTCGCTTGCACAAGCGCGCATACATGCTCATACTTATTCACATGAACTTGTGCACGTCAGCCCAAAATTTGTCCAACATAATGCTTACAAAACGGATGAAAAACCAGGGGTCCATGGACCACATGTGACCTTCTGTCCTGGCTTATGTGGCCCCCAGGAAAAAGCAAAATGAAGAATGTGTGACCACAGGAAAAAGTGGAAATGAAAATATGTCCTTTGGGTTCTTCTGGTGGCCACAGCTTCAATGAGCCCTCTGGAGGGGAGAACAGCAGATAGGGGTACCCTGCAACATTAATTAGATCTGGCCCTGTGCCACAGGATGCCTTTAAAGGGATATAAAACCCATTTTTTTTAACCATGTTTCAGATAGAACATTTGATTTTATAAAAATGTTTTTGTTAATTTACTTCTATTATCAATTTTTCTTCACTCTCTTTGTATCTTTTGTTGAAAACCAGGGACGTTTGCTTAGGAGTCGGCCCATTTCTGGTGCACTATATGGCAGCAGTTTTTCAAGAATGTTATCCATTTGTAAGAGCACTAGAGGGCAGCACTATTTTCTGCTCCAGATGTCTACCTAGGTATCTCTTCAACACAGAATATCATGGGAACAAAGCAAATTTGATAATAGAAGTAAATTGTAAACTTTTTTTTTTAATTGTTATGCTTTGTCTGAATCCAAAAAATAAAATGTTGGGGTTTCATATCCCTTTAATAAATGTATTTTTTAGTGTGTGTTTAATAACCATAAATGTATTTGCATTCCTTAAGACCTAAAATATTAATCTGCGGCCACTAGATGTAAGGAAGTTGGCCATCACTGCCTTACAAGATATGCTCTAGCCTGGCTAAGCACTCTCCAATAATGTCCTTCTTAACATTGTCTATTATTGCGCAAACTATAACGTAGCCCAGAAAGAGTTGTCTGCTCAGCTGTGTTACTCCCCTAACCTGCAGTAAAACTTGTGTACCCTGTGTGTGTGCTGCTTAGCAAGTGCCCAGTACTCTGTGCCATGTGTACCCTGACAGCTCAGTCACTTGCACATCTACTGTGTGTGTGCTGCTTAGCAAGTGCCCAGTACGCTGTGCCATGTGTACCCTGCAAGCTCAGTCACTTGCACATCTACTGTGTGTGTGCTGCTTAGCAAGTGCCCAATACTCTGTGCCATGTGTACCCTGCAAGCTCAGTCACTTGCACATCTACTGTGTGTGTGCTGCTTAGCAAGTGCCCAATACTCTGTGCCATGTGTACCCTGACAGCTCAGTCACTTGCACATCTACTGTGTGTGTGCTGCTTAGCAAGTGCCCAGTACTCTGTGCCATGTGTACCCTGACAGCTCAGTCATTTGCACATCCATTGTGTGTGTCCTGCTTAGCAAGTGCCCAGTACTCTGTGCCATGTGTACCCTGACAGCTCAGTCACTTGCACATCTACTGTGTATGGGCTGCTTAGCAAGTGCCCAATACTCTGTGCCATGTGTACCCTGCAAGCTCAGTCACTTGCACATCTACTGTGTACGGGCTGCTTACTAAGTGCCCAATGCTCTGTGCCATGTTTACCCTGCAAGCTCAGTCACTTGCACATCTACTGTGTTTGTGCTGTTTAGCAAGTGCCCAATACTCTGTGCCATGTGTACCCTGCAAGCTCAGTCACTTGCACATCTACTGTGTATGGGCTGCTTAGCAAGTGCCCAATGCTCTGTGCCATGTGTACCCTGCAAGCTCAGTCACTTGCACATCTACTGTGTGTGTGCTGCTTAGCAAGTGCCCAGTACTCTGTGCCATGCGTACCCTGCACGCTCAGTCACTTGCACATCTACTGTGTGTGTGCTGCTTAGCAAGTGCCCAGTACTCTGTGCCATGTGTACCCTGCAAGCTCAGTCACTTGCACATCTACTGTGTATGGGCTGCTTAGCAAGTGCCCAGTACTCTGTGCCATGTGTACCCTGCAAGCTCAGTCACTTGCACATCTACTGTGTACCGGCTGCTTACTAAGTGCCCAATGCTCTGTGCCATGTTTACCCTGCAAGCTCAGTCACTTGCACATCTACTGTGTTTGTGCTGCTTAGCAAGTGCCCAGTACTCTGTGCCATGCGTACCCTGCACGCTCAGTCACTTGCACATCTACTTTTTACGGACTGCTTAGCAAGTGCCCAATACTCTGTGCCATGTGTACCCTGCAAGCTCAGTCGATTGCACATATACTGTGTACGGGCTGCTTAGCAAGTGCCCAATGCTCTGTGCCATGTGTACCCTGCAAGCTCAGTCACTTGCACATCTACTGTGTGTGTGCTGCTTAGCAAGTGCCCAGTACTCTGTGCCATGTGTACCATGCCAGTTCAGTCACTTCCACATCTACTGTGTACAGGCTGCTTAGCAAGTGCCCAATACTCTGTGCCATGTTTACCCTGCCAGCTGCTTTTGGTACATATCTGTCTTCTGCTGATTGTAGATAATTGCGGCAGTATTTATATCCGGCAAGCTCAGCCCTGACGAGACATATACCTGGACTTACCGATTAGCTGTATAACTACATCAGTGCCATCTCTCTACTGCCTGGAATATCCTGCAAACTGATCCATCATACTTAATGATTAAGGTACCTCTTTACCTGGCAGTGCATAGCACAGTGTACGCAATGGTGCCCAAATTAGTGCACTTGGTAGTGGTCAGATTAGAGCACCCAGTGCTATCCAGGTCAATCTACCTAGTAGTGCCCAGCTCATTGTACCCAGCAGTGCCCATCTCATTGTACCCAACAGTGTCCAGCTTAGTGAACCCAGCAGTGTTCAGCTCAGTGTACCCAACAGTGTCCAGCTTAGTGCACCCAGTAGTGCCCAGCACAGTGCACCTGTTAGTGCCCAGCTTAATGCACCTAGTGCTATCCCGGTCAGTATACCCAGTAGTTCCCAGCTCAGTGGACCCAGTAGTCCCCAACTCAGTGCAACCAGTAGTATCCAGCTCAGTGAACCCAGCAGTGCCCAGCTCAGTGAAACCAGTGATATCCAGCTCAGTGCACCCAGCAGTGCCCAGCCCTGTGTATCTGGTAGTATCAAGCACAGGTTACCCAGCAGTGCCCAGCTCAGTGCACCTGGTAGTGCCCAGCTCAGGGCACTCAGTGCTATCCAAGGCAGTGTACTCAGCAGTGCCCAGCTGCACCACTGGCTGCTTATCAAGTATCCAGTATTCTGTGCCATGTGTACCCTGCAAGCTCAGTCACTTGCACATCTACTGTGTACGGGCTGCTTAGCAAGTGCCCAGTACTCTGTGCCATGTGTACCCTGACAGCTCAGTCACTTGCACATCTACTGTGTGTGTGTGCTGCTTAGCAAGTGCCCAGTACTCTGTGCCATGTGTACCCTGCAAGCTCAGTCACTTGCACATCTACTGTGTGTGTGCTGCTTAACAAGTGCCCAATACTCTGTGCAATGTGTACCCTGCAAGCTCAGTCACTTGCACATCTACTGTGTATGGGCTGCTTAGCAAGTGCCCAATACTCTTTGCCATGTGTACCCTGCAAGCTCAGTCACTTGCGTATCTACTGTGTGTGTGCTGCTTAGTAAGTGCCCAATACTCTCTGCCATGTGTACACTGCAAGCTCAGTCACTTGCACATCTACTGTGTACCAGCTGCTTAGCAAGTGCCCAGTACTCTGTGCCATGTGTACCCTGCAAGATCAGTCACTTGCACATCTACTGTGTGTGTGCTGCTTAGCAAGTGCCCAGTACTCTGTGCCATGTGTACCCTGCAAGATCAGTCACTTGCACATCTACTGTGTGTGTGCTGCTTAGCAAGTGTCCTTACTCTGTGCCATGTGTACCTGCAAGCTCAGTCACTTGCACATCTACTGTGTGTGTACTGCTTAGCAAGTGCCCAATGCTCCGTGCCATGTGTACCCTGCAAGCTCAGTCACTTGCACATCTACTGTGTGTGTACTGCTTAGCAAGTGCCCAATGCTCCGTGCCATGTGTACCCTGCAAGCTCAGTCACTTGCACATCTACTGTGTGTGTGCTGCTTAGCAAGTGCCCAGTACTCTGTGCCATGTGTACCCTGCAAGCTCAGTCACTTGCACTTCTACTGTGTACCAGCTTAGCAAGTGCCCAGTGCTCTGTGCCATGTGTACCCTGCAAGCTCAGTCACTTGCACATCTACTGTGTGTGTGCTGCTTAGCAAGTGCCCAGTACTCTGTGCCATGTGTACCCTGCAAGCTCAGTCACTTGCACATCAATTGTGTGTGTGCTGCTTAGCAAGTGCCCAATACTCTGTGCCATGTGTACCCTGCAAGCTCAGTCACTTGCACATCTACTGTGTATGGGCTGTTTAGCAAGTGCCCAATACTCTGTGCCATGTGTACCCTGACAGCTCAGTCACTTGCACATCTACTGTGTACGGGCTGCTTAGCAAGTGCCCAGTACTCTGTGCCATGTGTACGCTGCAAGCTCAGTCACTTGCACATCTACTGTGTACCAGCTGCTTAGCAAATGCCCAGTACTCTGTGCCATGTGTACCCTGCAAGTTCAGTCACTTGCACATCTACTGTGTACGGGCTGCTTAGCAAGTGCCCAATACTCTGTGCCATGTGTACGCTGCAAGTTCAGTCACTTGCACATCTACTGTGTACCAGCTGCTTAGCAAGTGCCCAGTACTCTGTGCCATGTGTACCCTGCAAGTTCAGTCACTTGCACATCTACTGTGTGTGTGCTGTTTAGCAAGTGCCCAATACTCTGTGCCATGTGTACCCTGCAAGCTCAGTCACTTGCACATATACTGCGTACGGGCTGCTTAGCAAGTGTCCAGTACTCTGTGCCATGTGTACCCTGCAAGATCAGTCACTTTCACCTCTACTGTGTGTGTGCTGCTTAGCAAGTGCCCAATACTCTGTGCCATGTGTACCCTGCAAGCTTAGTCACTTGCACATCTACTGTGTATGGGCTGCTTAGCAAGTGCCCAGTACTCTATGCCATGTGTACCCTGCAAGCTCAGTCACTTGCACATCTACTGTGTACCAGCTGATTAGCAAGTGCCCAGTACTCTGTGCCATGTGTACCCTGCCAGCTGCATTTGGTACATATCTGTCTTCTGATGATTGTAGATAATTGCGGCAGTATTTATACCTGGACTTACCGATCAGCTGTATAATTACATAAGTGCCATCTCTCTACTTCCCAAAATATCCCGCAAACTGATCCATCATACTTAATGACTAAGGTACTTCTTTACCTGGCAGTGCATAGCACAGTGTACCCAATGGTGCCCAGATCAGTGTACCTGGTAGTGGTCAGATTAGAGCACCCAGTGCTATCCGGGTCAATCTACCCAGTAGTGCCCACCTCATTGTACACAGCAGTGCCCAGCTCATTGTACCAAGCAGTGTCCAACTCAGTGAACCCAACAGTGTCCAGCTCAGTGTACCGAGTAGTGCTCAGCTTAGTGCACACAGTAGTGCCCAGCTCAATTCAACCAGTGTTATCCAGCTCAGTGTACCCAGCAGTGCCCAGCCCGTGCACCTGGTAGTCCCCAGCTCAGTGCAACCAGTGGTATCTGGGTCAGTATACCCAGCAGTGCCCAGCTCACTGAACCTAGTAGTCCCCAGCTCAGTGCAACCAGTAGTATCCAGCTCAGTGTACCCAGCAGTGCCCAGCCCAGTGCACCTGGTAGTGCCCAGCTCAGTGCAACCAGTGGTATCCAGCTCAGTGCACCCATCAGTGCCCAGCTCAGTGCCCCTGGTAGCACCCAGCTCAGTGCAACCAGTGGTATCCAGCTCAGTGCACCTGGTAGCACCCAGCTCAGTACAACCAGTGGTATCCAGCTCAGTGCACCCATCAGTGCCCAGCTCAGTGCACCTGGTAGCACCCAGCTCAGTGCAACCAGTGGTATCCAGCTCAGTGCACCCATCAGTGCCCAGCTCCGTGAACCTGGTAGCACCCAGCTCAGTGCAACCAGTGGTATCCAGCTCAGTGCACCCATCAGTGCCCAGCTCATTGCACCTGGTATCACCCAGCTCAGTGCAACCAGTGGTATCCAGCTGTGTACCCAGCCGTGCCCAGCTCAGTGCAACCAGTAGTATCCAGCTCAGTGCACCCATCAGTGCCCAGCTCAGTGCGCCTGGTAGCACCCAGCTCAGTGCAACCAGTGGTATCCAGCTCAGTGCACCCATCAGTGCCCAGCTCAGTGCACCTGGTAGCACCCAGCTCAGTGCAACCAGTGGTATCCAGCTGTGTACCCAGCAGTGCCCAGCTCAGTGCACCTGGTAGCACCCAGCTCAGTGCAACCAGTGGTATCCAGCTGTGTACCCAGCAGTGCCCAGCTCAGTGCACCTGGTAGCACCCAGCTCAGTGCAACCAGTGGTATCCAGCTGTGTACCCAGCAGTTCCCAGCTCAGTGCAACCAGTGGTATCCAGCTTAGTTCACCCGGTAGTGCCAAGCTCAATGTAGCTGGTAGTATTAAGATCAGGGTACCCAGCAGTGCCCAGATCATTGCAGCAGGTAAAGCCCAGCTCAGTGCACCCATTAGTGGCCAGCTCATTGCACCCATTCAGTGCAACCAGAAGTATCCAGCTCAGTATACCCAGCACTGTACACTGCACCTTTAATCCCTTTTCAAGGATAGTTGTTTGCAAGCAATAATGCCCTAACACATATCACCATTTTTGTTTTGTGCCTGCATGTCCCTTTAATGATTTTTAATGATACACATTAGAGAGACGCACACTTGCATGGAATGCTGCCCTGCTGTAACACTGCTTGTTACTCAGTAGAGTCTTTGTAGGGTCAGGGTAATTAGGATTCTTGCCAGGGTCGTACATTACAAATCAGTTCTTTGTTCCCATAACACTGTCCCAGAGCGTCTGATCTAAACTGGCTTTAGATTGTGTAATAACTGGGATCTAATTGGGCACATGGAATTTTATGGAAAAAAACAAAGAGTAAAATAAGCCTTTTTAAAATATATAATTGTGCCTCTAGCATAAAACCAGTATGTGAATAAAATGACTCTAAGTCTGTGACAAAGAGAGGAAATGAGTTTGCATAAAAGCACCATACACATTGCTGGATTACTCCATGCTGTCACCCCGAATCTTACATTGTGCCTTTGTCACTATCCGTTTCCTTTTTATATATTAACATTTGTCTCATCCCATGTCATTAGCAAAAAGTTCTTTCCGACTTGTGGTTCAGGTCTCACTCTGTTTAGATACTGCTGGCTCCTTTTTGAGTACCGAGAGCTGTCTGAGAACCGCTGTATATCATCATCATTATCTGGTAAGGACAGGTATTTGGCAATATTTTCCTAAGTCTATGTCTTTTAAAATGTGCTTAAAGGGAAATAAAAGTGTTAAAAGAAAATGCTCTAATATGTAGATGTAGCTATGTGTTTAACACATAGATAAGATGTCTATCAAACTGCTTCAGAAAACTGGTGAATTTGGTAGAAAAATCATAGATAAACTTTTCTAATGGATTGTGATTGACTGCATAGTTTAAGTCAGAGTAAAAAATTAACTACTGGGAGCTAGCTGAACATATCTGCTGAGCCAATGACAAGAGACATATGTGTGTAGCTCCCAGTTGTGAATTGTGGCTGCTTAATATATGTACATATGCTTTTCATCAAAGTTTAAGTACATTTAATAATAGAAGTCTAATAAAAAGTTTAATTTTCTTTCATATCACTTTAAAAGGGACATGTATGGCAAAAATGCTTTAATATGTTAGAGCAGGGTTCTTCAAACCACGGGTCAGGACCCATTGCTGGGTTGCAACAAAATGTTTACTGGGTTGCAACTTGTGTTTGTGTGTTGTAGGACAGTGTGTGTGTTGTAGGACAGTGTTTATGTGGTGTGTGTTGTATGAGAGTGTGTGTGGTGTGTGTGTTATATAAGTGTGTGATGTATGTGTGTTATATGAGAGTTTGTGTGTTATATAAGTGTGTGGTATATTAGAGTGTATGTGGTGTGTGCGTTATATAAGTGTGTGGTGTGTGTTATATGAGAGTGTGTGTGATGTGTGTGTTGTATGAGTGTGTGTGTATGTGTTTTGTATGAGAATGTGTGGTGTATGCTTGTTGTATGAGAGTGTGTGTGGTGTGTGATGCATGAGAGTGTGTGTGTGTGTGTGTGTTGTATGGGAGTGTGTGTGTGTGGTGTGTTATGTATGAGAGTGTGTGTGGTGTGTGATGTATGAGAGTGTGTGTGGTGTGTGTGATGTATGAGAGTGTGTGTGGTGTGTGATGTATGAGAGTGTGTGTGTGTTGTATGAGAGTGTGTGTGTGATGTATGAGAGTGTGTGTGTTGTATGAGAGTGTGTGTGGTGTGTGTGATGTAAGAGATTGTGTGTGTGTTGTATGAGAGTGTGTGTGGTGTGTGCGTTTTGTATGAGAGTTTGTGGTGTGTGTGTGTTGTGTGAGAGTGTGTGGTGTTTGCGTGTTGTATGAGAGTTTGTGGTGTATGTGTGTGATGTATGAGAGTGTGTGTGTGCTGTATGAGAGTGTGTGTGTGATGTATGAGAGTGTGTGTGTTGTATGAGAGTGTGTGTGGTGCGTGTGATGTAAGAGAGTGTGTGTGTGTTGTATGAGAGTGTGTGTGGTGTGTGCGTTTTGTATGAGAGTTTGTGGTGTGTGTGTTGTGTGAGAGTGTGTGGTGTTTGCGTGTTGTATAAGAGTTTGTGGTGTATGTATGTGATGTAAGAGAGTGTGTGTGTGTTGTATGAGAGTGTGTGTGGTGTGTGTGATGTAAGAGAGTGTGTGTGTGTTGTATGAGAGTGTGCGTGGTGTGTGTTCTATGAACCATGACAGTTTAATTTTGACTTTGATTACTTTTTGTTAAGCATATTTATATATTAAGCATAAATGATTACTCATATCCCCATTGTAGTGCAAATGTGTCATAACACAGCTTTCTAAAAATGATTTTAAAAATAAATCTTTAGTGTTAGCAGATCCTTTTTTTATCTTTAAAATTCAAAGATCTAGGAAGGGAAGTGCAACTTATCAACTCTTTATTAATATTTATAAATAAGCTATGCTGTCATTACAGTCATGGTAAGGAAATAGATTTATGGGTAAGTTGGTGCTGACAGCAGGCACTGGTGGTTTATGTTTCATAGAGATGCTTTTGGGGTTACTAGGGCTGAGCCCAGAATGTCCTTCAGAATAGCCCAGATATCCTCAGAGCTTTACTGGTGCAAGCGGTCTAAATATGGCTAGCTATTGTATGTGTGACTGCGACATTGTCAGTGTGAAATGTGAAAATATGATTCTCGCATACCTCCCAGTCCTAATATGTCCCAGATAGTATTTAGCACAAGGAGGCTAGAGTAGAGTATGGTGGCTGAGGAAGGCCAAGGGGTCCAAGGCGTAGTCAATGCATGTTGTAGGTGGCGATAGGGCTGACAGTGTGTGTGCTTAGGGGTTTGACTTAACGTTTGTGGCTAGGTTTTAGGTGATTTAAATAAAGTAGAGCTCCAAACTTTACAGCATTATGGGCAACTGTTTTGGGTTATAAGTCTGTCCGCCCTGAAAATCCTGATTGTTTATGTCCAGGTTGTATAAACAAAAGGCCTAGTACCACCCATGCTGTGCCAGTGGATGACCATTCTGGCCTCTGTACACCTATACCTTGCTCCAGCATGTACAGCCCCTCCCTGGACTTCTGATCGCCCACATCTACAAACCAGCCGACTCTGCCACCTGACCACCTAGTCATATCAGGATCACCCCAGACCACATAAACATCGCCCCTCAGCCAACCAGACTCTTTCCCAAGCCTCCCAGTCCTGACAGCTTTTGAGGCATGTATCCTGTATAACTATTACTAGTATATGGGTACTATGTGCAGGAACATTCAGCGAACATTCAACAACCTTGCATAGAAGGTATATATGATTAGAGATGGGCGAATGTTTCTAAAAATTTGAAATTTTAAATGAATTTTGTTACATTAGTTCGTTCTAATCGAATTTTGAATGTTTATATAACATTCTAACATTCTATCTTCAAATTTTCGTTTTCAAATTTTTCAATAAAATTCGAAAATATTTGTTCGAATAATAGAATGATTAGCTATGTATTTATTCAATTTCCAAATGTAATTTCCGAATTTGAATATGACATTCAAATTTCAATGTGACATTTAAATTCGAAATTGTATTTCTAGTCTACAACTGTGTTTAATAAATGTAATATTTGAATTTGAATGCTACATTCAAATTCGAATGTGACATTCAAATTCAAAATAGTATTTCTAGTCTAATACAGTGTTTTTTAAATATAATATTCGAATTCGAATGTCACATTCGAATTCAAATGTCACATTCGAATTCAAAATAGTATTTCTAGTCTACAACGGTGTTTAATAAATGTAATGTTCGAATTTGAAAGCTACATTCGAATGTTACATTCAAATTCGAAATAGTATTTCTAGTCTACAACTGTGTTTAATAAATATAATATTCAAATTCAAATGCTACATTCAAATTTGAATGTAACATTCAAATTCAAAATAGTATTTCTAGTCTACAACTGTGTTGTATAAATCTAATATTCATATTTTAATGTTACATTCAAATTTGAATGTAGCATTTGAATTCTAAATCTTATTTCTAGTCTATAACTGTGTTTTATAAATGTAATATTCAAATTTGAAAGTGACATTCGAATTAGAAACTGACATTCGAAAACTGTAAATAACATTTGATAATAGAATTTTTAAGAATATTCGTTCTTATCAACATTCTATTATGTAAATCGAATATCTACAATAACATTCGTTCTAACATTCGAAACTTGAATATAAACACATTCGCCCATCCCTATCTATGATACAGAGATGTGTAGAGGGGGTTATTTCCTAACAACAATAAACAGAACACATATTTTACTTAAAGTTTACTTTAAAAAATAATTAAGGAAACTATACTTTACATGACTGTTACTTCAAATTAAATTCTTCCTTGTTTATGTAAAATAGCATGCACAGCTGACATCTCTTTACCCTCCTTTTATCCTTGTTTGCTCCCCATACAGAAATTGGCTATAGGTGTTAGAATAAGAGGTCACATTTAGAACCCAAGGCTTCTAATACACTACTTTACTAAAAATGTAGTGGCTTGGTGGATTTGCTTTCTAGTAGATGTGGCCAAGTTCTAAACCTGATTATTTGTAGAATTGCTGGGCATTAGATACCTGTATGTTATGTGACTGTTTAATTCTGTGAATAAGATATTTATTACCAGCGTGCCCTGAAGTTCACTCTTGTTGCATCTCGGTCATGTTATTTACTGGGATTAGCTGTTTCCTGCAGTCAGTGCAGCTCCAGGCTATTCCCGGCTTTCATGCTCACACAAGGAAACTGTCAGGGACAGCAATTTTCTAAAGGACAGTTTCTGTTGTGGTTGTAGAAACAGCTGGACTTTCATATCCTCTGCTTATAGTACAAACTCAGTGGAAGCGGTCTGGGTAGAGCCTGTGTGTCCTCTAGAACAGGGTTCTTCAAAAAAAATTAACAAGACTCAGTGCCATGATACCACATACCTTCACCACCCTATTTTTATGCTTGGTCTGAACATTTCTGAAGTAATATACAACAAGATAACTGCAATTTTTGGCAAAGTGACTAAAATGTGTGTGTACTTTATTCCTGATTGTAGTCAAACTTGAAAGTGTTGTAAAAGGTAATAACACACACTCTCATAAAACACACACACCACACACACTCTCATACAACGCACACACTCTCACACAACACACACCGCACACACTCTCACACAACACACACCGTACACACTCTCATACAACACAAACCACACACACTCTCATATAACACACACACCACACTCTTATAACACTCACACACACTCTCATACAACACGTAAACACCACACACACTGTCATATACCACACACACTCTCATATAACATACATACAATACACACTCTCATACAATACACACCACACACATTCTCATATAACATACATGCAATACACACCACACACACTCTAATATAACACACCAATACACACCACACACACTTTCCTACAGCAGAAAACACAAGTCGCGATCCAGTAAACGTGTTGCGACCCAGTAATGGATCCCGACCTGTGCTTTGAAGAACCCTGTTCTAGAGCATCTACTGATGGTATTGGCTGTATGTGACACATCCTGCAAGTCTGGTGTGAATGGTTACACTTAACATCCAAAACATTAAATATTGAATCTCAAAGGTATATTATTGGAAAAGTCAAGGATACAATAAATATATCATAGAGTCTCAATTAAGAGGCGTAAGGTTTTATTTATTTTCTTTTTCTACACTTTTCCACTTTTTTTTCTTTCAGATAATACACAGGGGCCCATTTATTATGGTGCGAACGGACATGATCCAATATAGCGGATCATAGGGTTTGGGTTGGCGAAGTTAGGGTTACTCAAGCCATTCTTCATAAGTCTATGGCCCTTAATGTATATCTTCCCTCGTTAACCAGCATTTAAACAGCAGTTAACAGCAGGGTGGTTTCATTTTACACTCTAATGGTGGGAGGTCATGGCCTGTGTCATAGCGACAAAGAGGTTGGAGTGGAGTAGGGGCCAGACGGCAAAGAAGGGGGTTCCCCTTAATTTTTTTGGGTCATTGCAACTCCCGATAACCTCATTCCCTCTGTCTTGAGCGGAGTGTTCTTAGCTACAGCCCCTGGCCATTGACTTCTTGTCGTGTTGAGGATACTTAGGAATTCACTTGCCATCATCCAAGTTTTAAAAATTTCCGCCTGTTGTTCTTTCAAATTTAAATGATTAATTAATGTGACCAGTTCATGTTTTTTTCTCTCTACTTGTGTCTGAGTTTTTATTAAGTTATTAAGTTAAGTTATATTTATAGGGTACTTTACTCTGGTATTGGCAAGCTAGGCCTTTATCCCTTAAGCACCTAAAGGAAGAGTTAAGGGGTGTGGGGGTTAGATAGGGACAATAGGGAGTAGATAGATAAATAATAATAATGATAATAATACAAAATATCTATCTATCTATCTATCTATCTATCTATCTATCTAAATAGATTAGGTTTTGTGCTGCATTTGGCACTCACAATTCTGCTGCCCCCCCCAAGGTTTTAGGCCTTTTTTGGTCAGGGGATAATGTGTATTTGGTTTTGTGGCATTTGGTATAAATGTTCATCTATCTTTTGTTGCAATATATATTAGAAACCCCAAACACAGATTCCTTGAAACAATACTTCACAAGACACAATACTAAGTGCTGAAAGCCAACAGAACTAAAGGCAACAGCTAGCTGAATAAAAGAGAGCTTCAGAGCTAACTCTAAACTGTAAGCTCCATGGGCAATCTCTTATTACACCACCCAGAATGTAAGCTCCTTGGGCAAAATCTCCCATTATATACCTGTTTAATACTTCTAATATAACTGTAAATGTCTTGCAAATATAGCCAAAAAAAAGTGCTGCCCCATCCAATCTGTCGCCCTAGGCAAGTGCCATGTTTGCCTAGACTAAAATATGCCCCTAGTGCCCCAGTAATACCCATTATTCTGTGGATGGAGGCGAGTCCCACTGCTTTCACAGGCTCCAGCAATGTTTATGAAGGCTGTTGAAGATTTGCAGTGAGCACAGGGTTTGTACAGAGAGATATTTCAGCTGTTCGGGCTGACCTGTACTCTCTGCCTCCCTATGTTTCAGGGGAGTTCCCTCCCATTCTAACCATTATGGCCACCGCATATGTCCCCTACTATGAAGCCCAAGTTAAGCAGTAAAAAATATAATACATATGTATTTCATGCAAAATATGTGTGCCTCCCGGCATGGCCGCCCTTAGGAAGTCACCTATTCTGTACACACCCTGTGTCTGACTATTTTATGTATTTTATTTGTTTCAATAAAGTGGAACTGCCCTGCAAGAGCCAGGGTTTATTCAGTTGGGCGCATTTCTTTAAAGGGACAGCCTACACCAGAATGTTTATGCATAACCAACACAGTTATATAAATACACTTTTTACCTCTGTAATTATCTTGTATCTAAGCCTCTGCAAACTGCCCCCCTTATTTCAGTTCTTTTGACAGACTTGCATTTTAGCCAATCAGTGCTGGCTCATAGGAACTCCACGTGCGTGAGCACAGTGTTATCTATATGACACACATGAACTAACACCCTCTAGTGGTGAAAAACTGTCAAAATGCCCTGAGAGAAGAGGTGGCCTTCAAGGGCTTCGAAATTAGCATATGAACCTCCTAGGTTTAGCTTTCAACTAAGAATACCAAGAGAACAAAGCAAAATTGGTGATAAAAGTAAATTGGAAAATGGGATAAAATGACATGCCCTGTCTGAATCGTGAATCCCTTTAAGTCCATTTTGTACCGCTGTGGATCTTAACATCGTGACTTTTGCTTACAATATTACACTATAGGACTGACTCTCCTTTGTCTTTTTTTTTTTTTTTTGCGGTTTACCTGCACCTTCAAGAAAGAGAATGCTTCTGAATAATCTCAGCATTATTTATAGTCCCCAATTTGGGAATTTTGTCCATATATATAACGTGTGTGGCTTTCTCACTGAAAAGTAGGGCTTAATTGGTTGCAGTATCTGAAAGGGGTGGAAATGGCTCCGCAGTTAATGGGTTAAAAGGTATGGAGTATAGGACAGCTGCAGCATTTTCCATACCACCAGGCAGTCACTGCCATACTGAACACTGCATTATATTATTATATATAAGTGTAAGGGTCTGTCAGGAGCATTTCACAAAGAGTCCAGAGAATTAGCATTTTATTGATTGTTTGAGTGACACTTTTAAATTGTCTGTGTCAGGCTTTTTTATTTGTTTACTTCTTTATCTCTTTCATTTAAAAACAAAACAAAAAAATGTAAGCATCAATCTTGATATCATCAGCTGCAATCACACAACCTGTATATTACCTATCTCTAACAATTTCACAACAGAGTGATCTCACCAGTCATTAAAACCACACGTTTTTAGCTGTCATCGTAACAACCTTTCTGCAATCAAAATCTGACCTTATATTATTTAATGTGAATGAGATTGCTGTTGAATTCATTTCACAGTATATTGGAAATGACTGTAATTTACACCAGTTTAACCTTTCATTTTAATGCAAGTTAGTGCTTAAAACAAGAGTCTGTATTAAGGATTTTTTTTTTTAATTCACATTAGAAATCTTTAAAGTGCCATAAAAAATACCTCACTTTTTGTGCTGCTGTTAAAGGGAAAGTCTTGTCAAAATAGATAGGGCATGCAATTTATAAACAACTTTCCAAATAACTTTTATCATCAAATTTGCTTGTTTTTTTGGTATTCTTAGTTGAAAGATAAACCTAGGTACGCTCATATTCATATGCTAATTTCTAAGACATTGAAGGCCGCCTTTTATTTCAATGCATTTGACAGTTTTCACAGCTAGAGGGTGTTAGTTCACATGTGCCATATAGATAACATTGTGCTAACGCCCGTGGAGTTACCTAGGCATGAACACTGATTGGCTAAAATGCAAGTCTGTCAAAAGAACTTAGATTGGGGGGCAGTGTGCAGAGGCTTAAATACAAAGTAATAAAAGAGGTAAAAAGTATATTAATATAACAGTGTTGGTTATGCAAAACTTGGAAATGGGTAATAAAGATATTATCTTTTTAACAATAAATATTCTGGTGTAGACTGTCCCTTTAACTCTTTCTGTACACCCAAGCATCAATTAGAATGTAAAAGAACAGTAAATTCAAAATTAAAGTTTCATTATTCAGAAAGAAAACACAATTTCAATAAAATGTAAAAATCCAGTTTACTCCCATTATTAAAATGTACATGTTATTTTTATATGCACACTCTACGAGGCATCAGCCCCTACTGATTCTGTGCAACAGTTCAGTTTATATGTGTTTTGTGATTGGCTGATGGCTATCACATGATACGGGGGGGCAGGAAAAATGAAAGTAATTGAGATTTGTCAAAAAAAAGTCTAGTACTAATTTGAAGTACTATCTTTTTTATCATGCATATCTAGATTATACAGTTCAGATTTGTTTAATGGAGCATTAACAAGAGTGTTTTCCCTGCAATTGTGTGCAGAAGGGATTTATTTACAGTGTGAAATAACTTTGTGACCTTTATAGATTATATTTATTGATGTGTATTTTTACTACAAATTATCAGTGCACACCACTACTCATTTGCCCAACACTTATAAATTTGTCAGCACTTTAAAAAAATAAATTATAGCAATGATAATACATTTTTAATTTATCTGTGATTTTCTGATTTAATAATTAACATTATTATTTTAATGCTGGAAAGAGCATGTGATTTGCAACTAGAATAGAATCTTTATCTATGTCAGGGCCTGTTTAAGAAATGTTTGAATAATGTTCCACTATAAGAACCCTCACATATATATTTTTTATATGTGTCCTCCTTTAAAGCGGCAATGGCAACCCTAGATAGGGGGAACGTGCACAAGTGATCCTGGGTCCGGCACCCGCACTGGGCAACAGTGTTCATGCACAGGTAGACATTCTAATTAATTAGCATATTTGATATGATTGGAGGGGGGGGCATGTCAAGAATTGATCTCTGCTCAGCCCTTATGGGGTCCCAGCTGACACACTAGAACAGGATACTTTTTGTGTAAAAAAATAAACTTAGTAGTTTATTTTTTTCCAATTACTTCTGGTATTTCTGGTCAATGTTTTCCTTTATTAGTGGTAATGTAACTACATTGGCCCTTTAAAGAGAAACTAAACACACATTTTTTCTTTCATGATTCAAATAGAGAAGTCATTTTAAGCAACTTTCTAATTTACTCCTATTATCAATTTTTTCTTCGTTCTATTGCTATCAGTCGGCCAGATTACGAGTTTTGCGTTATGAGTGGCTTGGTATATTTCCACTGTTCACCTTTAATAGCGCTGCTATTACAGGTTTTCGAAAAACCTGCGTTTGTGGGCAATATGGCAGCGTTGAGCTTCATACCGCACACAAATACCAGCGCTGCCCCACAAAAGGCCCTTTTAAGGGCTATTGGCAGTTTAGTTTAGGCTAGGGTTTTTTTATTTTGGGGGGCTTTTTTATTTTGATAGGGCTATTAGATTAGGTGTAATTAGTTTAAATATTTAATAATTTCTTTTTTATTTTGTGTAATTTAGTAGTTTTGTAATTTTTTTGTAATTTAATTAATTGTATTTAATTAATGTAATTTATTTAATTTTAGTGTAATGTATGTTAGCTTTTATTTTACAGGTAAGTTTGTATTTATTTTAAC